>NC_056738.1:14335801-14485801 GCF_019279795.1 Protopterus annectens | reverse complement strand
CCTTGCCAGCCTTGGGACACCTGTCTGCCTGCACACACAACACCTGGTGGAGAGCATAGTGGAGGTGGGTGCTACCTGCACAATGGCAGAGGAGCATGCAGGTAAGGCCACAGGGCACATCAGTAGACCACTGTTGTGTATCCATCTGCATCTGTACAGTTAGATCATGCAGATGTGAGATGTCATATATATATATATATATATATATATATATAGTCTGTTGCTGTGTAGTGGTAATAAACAGATGTGCATAATCTGTAGTATTGTGGGCTTGTACTGTTAATGTACTGTAATGCTGCACCCACCCTGTACCAATGCCACAGCTGTGGCTACTGACATCACATCTCTCACACACTTATGTAGGTCCCTCTGGTATACATCCAAGGCAACAGCCTGTAGTTGGTGAGTATGTTGTTTGTTCAGGTTTGACAATACAGCAGTCACATTATGGCTATGGCTGTTATGGCTATGGTATATTCCATGCACATATTTAACACACCTACCCATAATGCATGCCGTACATGTTCACGTATTGTTGCTGTTAATTGCACTGCATCACAGTGGTCACCATGATGGTGTATCTAAAGGGTATGTCAAACTCCTGCAATATAACTAACATCCTGGCATTGCACAATGTGTGCACAGAGATGAACATAATGCTGAGACAAATGGCCTACAGTAGGGACATGCGTGAAACATCACCCTTATACAGTGCTACAACAGTGTATATACCAGTATTACAATGGCAACTTTTATAGATCTACACTATGGCATATCACAATACTGCAGTCCACAACCCTTACAACCTGCAATGTGGTCCTAACATGAGCAATGAGTGTGTAATATGGAATCGTATTTTAGGATAGCAAATATGGGGAATACATAACTTCACAAACACTGGAAGCATATGTGTGCACACACTCCAGATAAAATATAGTGGAAGCAGCTGTTGAGGTACTGACCACATGCTTTTGTCATTGAAATGCACCTTCCAGCAAGTACATGTCTCCAGTGTCACACCAAGAAATGGTCTGCTGTCCAGGACATTTGGCCATCAAATGTGCCCACTTACCTGCAACAAAGGTAGCCATGGCTTGCATACATCTGACATGCCATGGATTGGGCCCCATACCCAACAGGTAGCACCCAAGAGTTGGACATGTAGCAATACCTCACCATTGCATATACCATGGCAAACAGTGTAGACAGTCATGTATGTGGTGAGGATGTATGGGACAGGAATAATGTAGGAAATAAACAGATGGCCATCCAAGACAGAAGATGTCACATGTATCAAACTGGTCATGCAGGCTGCCTAATAACATGCAACAACACTGAGGGGGTTGCAGGAATGTCTATCAAGTACTAGCTGTGCAGTACCCATGTCAGCAATTGCCTGGTCTCTGTAAACATGGGTTAGGGTAATCAGATGTGACATTTGTATGACAGGAAGCATCAGCCAGACCAATCTACAGGTAGCATATGCATAACAGAAGAAGTACCCAAAAGGCATGTGTTGCAATGTGTACTGGTGTACCAAGACCACATTGGAAACATACAGAGAGTATCACATAAGATACATGTGCTGCACAACCAACACATCACCCCACCTCAGGCCCACCATCCCCATCTGTACTGTGCCAGTGCCAGTGTACACTTGTATGTTTGCCATTCATTAGCCAGGACTGTTACACATGGTGTTCAGTGTCTGGGACACTGCAAACTGACACACATGTATAGGCCATAGTTGTGAAGCATCTGCAAAAAGGCTGAAGGTGGGGAGGAGGGTGTCATCATGACACAACAGTGCACTGCAGCAGAGATCCAAAGGATGCTATGAATAGCTGTATCTGCATAAAGTCAAGGTCAGGAACTGTGGCAGACATAACCCTGACTCCACAGCAATAGTGACGGCAGTGTGTGAACTCCAAGGGATGTGCACATGAGTTGACTTTGCAATCATGCAGAGTTGGGGGACATGTGTAGGGCAGACTGACCATATACTGGCAAATGCAGATGGCCCATGCTAGTATACCCCTGCCAGAAATAGTGACTGCTGTAGTACACATAACAGTAGGTGCAACAAACCATCATGATAAGGGCATGCACACATACTCAACCACGAAGTGTATGAATCTTAATCAGCATCAGCACAACTAACACATTTGTTTGACACTGCATTTGATTGTACAGGGCATATGTCACATATCAGGCTCATGTAATGTTAACATATGCAGTAATGTGGTCTCATGGCATATCAAGGAAGAGTGCATCATATCAATAAGGGTGTGTATACTCCCCATAGCCACGGTAAGGTTTGACGGTTGTCAGTGTAATTGTATCGTATTGGTCATACATGCACCGCTGATGATGACATCTGTAAATCAGACATCAGGCATTCACAAATGACATCTGTCCACATATCATCCCAGGTATGTATCGGACAAACTCATAGAGGCTGTAAGCAGCAGAGCAGACATAACTGACACAGTAATACACATTCAGCAATGGTGTGTACACCTGTGAAGTATGGTGCACAGTATATGGCAGGGTGCTGAACAAGTGCACAGCAATACTGTGTACATGGGTGCAGTGTTTTCCAGGGGAAGGGACATCACCTACTAACACAGCCCATGCATCATACACATGTATAATGTTGCTAGCATGGATTGACTATAGCTGCACTGCATGCTGTTGAGTATCATATGTTATGCATGTTGACAGATGGGTAATGGGAGGTCTGTGTGTAATATCTTCGTGCAACCTTACATGTAAGTGTGTGTGTGTGTGTGGGGGGGGGGCGTTTATTTTGTCTGTAAGTGCAGTCTGGTGGAGTGGAGGGGGTTTGATGCATGTAGGATGTGTGCGTGTATGTGTGTGTGTTTGTGTGTGTGTCCATGTATGCACATGTGTGATTGTGGGGTTGTTCATATGTCTCAACTTCCCTTTGGAATCGTGCAGTACATGGACATGGACTGACATATGAGACACCAGGAATACTAGTCTGATATGTTATCTCAGGACAGCTGATAGTATAATAAGGTCTGTATATTGGAACATGCATTAGGAGGGAAACTAAACACCAGTTATACTGTTAAAATTGCAGTCAGCAGAAAGGTGAAAGAATACCCACATATGCAGCACTACAGATGCATTGGGGAATTACTAGACAACATCAGTGAGTGTATCCAAATATTACCATTGTCCACATAATAAGTTAAGTGAGCAACAGATCTTGCATCTACTGAACAATAGTTACGTATGACACTCCAGTGCGTGACATTATTGAGTGACTGTAGTAGCCGCTAACATATGGGGGCCATGCTCACAATGTCTGAACATACCCAGGGTTAACACTGGATGACAGCAGTGAGTCCTTGTAAAACTCACTCCAATCAAGTCAAAGAGGTAATGGAGTAACAGGTCATGTTTTGTGATCACTTGTCTAGGAAATTAGAAGAATGATACGTTAATGATTGGTATGAATGAGAGTAAGTTTCCAAGTGTGATGCAGGATGGGGAACTTAAGTGAATAAACTCTGGACAGTCTGTAAACTCAGGGACAGGTAGGTATTATGGTAGAATGTCAGGGTGTGTGTGTGTGTGTGTGTGTGTGTGTGTGTGTGTGTGTGTGTGTATGTGTGTGTGTGTGTGTGTGTGTGTGTGTGTGTGTGTGTGTGTGTGTGTGTGTGTGTGTGTGTGTGTGTGTGTGTGTGTGTGTGTGTGTGTGTGTATGTGTGTACTATTAAGTAATAACGTACAGGTCTTAACGTGCATTTATTGGTTTCCCCTCACAGGTAGCGAGGTGGGTCAGGGTCCCTCCTGCATGCAATATGATGTTGGTGTCCATATAGACACTGAAAATGACGATAGGTGTGTTGAGGTACAGGCGGGGGTTGTCAGAGGCCGAAGGTGTGCCATTATTTGACACCTCCCTGTTATCCACCCTATTCCCGCACACAGTCACAGTGCCTGTAGATACACCATCACCAGTGGCCATAGCAGAGGGACAGTTGGCAGTTGGTGGCAGTGCACAGGACAGTGTGGTATCTATGGCTGTTGTGTCTGGACACAGCAGCCATAGCCAGATGTCAGGCAGGGTACCACATAGGCAGATGTACAGGGCTGCTTGTGGGAGGGCCACTGGTCATCCTGCCCCTGGCAGAAGTGCAACAGCTGGTACCACCAGACGCATGTTTCAGGCTGTCATGGAGGCGCAGGCATGGAACGGTATGCCAGACAGGGTCTGAGGCTGGAGGGGTGAGATGGTGAGCCTCCTCAACCGTGGATTGTCTGTGCTAGGGCATGTGGTGGGAGTGGTGCATTGGCCATGTGGACATAGGCCAGCAACACCAACATCTGGAGGTCGATGTGGACATGCAAAGACACCAAGCCACTCCAGTAGTGGCAGTACTAGCCGCAGCACTTCGGGGGGGCACTGTCCACACCACACCACAGCAGGCCACATGCATGTGGCCCTGGCCAGTCCCAGGAGGGACCTGGTTCCAGTGGACATATGTCATCATCAGGGGAGAGTGGCATATCGAGGCTTGTACCTGGATGTGCCCGTGGAACCCCTGGCAGGCACAGTTCACGTGTCCATGGCCTGAGGCAGTGAACTGCACACCCTGCCAGGTATGGTCTACAGCTGTCCAACAAACACCTGTATAGGGCAGCCACATGGCAGAACTGTGTGCATGCATACTCAGACACAATACAAACACACCTAGGGCAACCCCATACCTACACACACCACATCACCACGGCCATATCAGTAATTAAAACCGCTCACTCACACACATGGTATCAAATGTATGGCCCAGCCTAGGTCTCTGGCAAACCAACAACACATCCTTTGCATATGATGATACTTGTGCCACATCCCTGTCATCCATAACATCGAAGCAGGGACAGGCTAATATGGTTCTGATGCACACTGTGACTGTACTACAGTGTACCAATGTACTGCTGTGTAACATGTTGTCAGCAATAATGTTTAATGCTTACATTTCAGGTAGTGTAGCTGTCCAGCCATGATGCATTATAGCTGTTAGTAACACTGAGTGATTGTGGTCTCCATAATGTTATCCATTTGTGTTGTAGGTGTCCATGTGTCAGCAGGAGGATGGTCTGCTGTCATATCTCACAAGAGGTATGGCACTGTGGTGACACCTTGGCTGTGC
Source organism: Protopterus annectens (assembly GCF_019279795.1). Lineage (NCBI taxonomy): Eukaryota > Metazoa > Chordata > Ceratodontiformes > Protopteridae > Protopterus > Protopterus annectens. The sequence goes on along the minus strand of NC_056738.1, from coordinate 14,480,618 downwards.
CATATCCTGGGTACAGGTGAACATATGTCACAGGTCTATATAACAGTTACTGCCTGTGCCACAATGCCGATAGGTCTGGGGGTGGTGTATACAGGTGAGTGCATGGTGGCTGCTGCTAGCATCCCTTCTACAGTGGGCAGTTGTAGTTGTACTGGGTGGTACACACCACATGTTTGTGTTTAACACACACAGAGGCTGAGGTGTTGATGCACTACACAGAGAATACTGTACACATGGATGTATGTACCTGTGCAAGGAACCCATTGTAGCCTATGTAATTCCACCAAGCCAGACTACGCAGAACAACATATTGTGGAATAAGCAGTGCACTAGTTTATTCTCATTGACAGTACCAGCAGGGTATATGTCCCCTTCCCCAATGTAGTGCAATCCTCAACACTGTAAACATATGTGTGTGCTGGTGTGGGTGGCACACCCCTACCCATTGGAGGGTGAGAGGTGCTGTAGAACCACAGATAGTGTGATGGACAAATACATAACCTGTTAACATGAACTGTACAGTATTACTGCCAGCTACACAGGGGGATACACTCAACAGTAACCACAGTGATGTTGGCTGTGTCCACAACAGCCACACCCAACTATATATACCAATCCCAGTATTGCTGCACACCTATACAGTGGGGAAGAGGCCATTTACACAGCTAACAGTAGTTGTGATGGAATGTATGTCCACAGGATGATACCTGTGACATGTTAGCATATGCCACGCAGTTCTTGAACAGATGATCCCCTGGGAGATGGCTAACTGGCACTTCACCTAAGTGTCATGTTTAATCATAGCCTCACCTCAGGCTTCGTGCCTACTGAGTGGTGCACAGCTACAGTTATCCCACTTCACAAGGGGGGGATCCACCTTGGATCCCAGAAACTAGTGCCCCATCAGTCTGATGAGCCTGATTTGCAAGGCCATGGAACGTATTATCATGGAACTTATAAACAAAGAAATTGGAAACCTTCAAACACTGGACCCCACACAGTTTGGGTTTGTGAAGGGACGATCTTGTCTCCTGAACCTGATTGACTTCTTTGAATCAGTCTCCAGAGCCATGGACAAGGGTAAAGTGGTCCACACAGCCTATCTGGACCTTGCCAAGGCCTTCGACACCACCCCCAACTCTGGAATCATAGATAAGCTTACTAAGCTGGGCATTAATCCCTACATCACTCAATGGGTTGCCAGCTGGCTTACTGACAGAATCCATGCTGTAAATGTAGCTGACTCCAAATCCAGCTCCAGACAAGTGACAAGTGGAGTATGTCAGGGTTCAGTCCTGGGACCACTCTTGTTTGGCATCTACTTCTCTGAAGTACAGGCCAACACTAAGAGACTCTGGCTAACAAAGTAAAGATGACTGCAAACTGGGAGCCATTATTGAATCCCAAAATGATGTGGATATTCTACAAAAGGACCTCACAGAAACAGATGCTTTGTGACAGAGTCATGGGCTCAAGGTCAATGCCAAGAAATGTATAGTTATCCCCTTTGGGAAAAAACATATACCCGTGAATTACCACATAGGTGGCAGTACACTAAACACCGAAAGTTTAATAAGAGACTTCGGGACACAGTTGGACAGTGGTCTCACCTTTGATAACCACATCACCACAACAGTCAGGAAATCCTTCTATGAGGCACACCTCATCACTAAGGGCTTTTCATCCAGAAAAAAGGAGGTCATTGTCCCACTGTACTCATCCGTCATTAGACCCATAATAGAATACAATGCCCCATTTGGTATGTACCTCTCAAGACATCTGCAACAACTGGAAAGGCCACAGAAATACCTCACTAAAAGAATCACAGGCCTAAAGCAGATGCCCCATGCTGACCATCTAAAAAACCCCACCTATACTCTGTCGCATATCGTCTACTCAGAAGCGATCTCTGCTTAACATACAAGGCCATGTCAAATCCAGAGTTGTTGGACATGCTACACTTAAAGAAATCCCAATCCCTCAGAGACACATGCTCCAGGAATCTAAACCTTGTCATCACAATAAACAAAACATGCTGTAGGGATAGGTTCCTGACCCAGAGACTCGCCAGACTCTGTAATAGACTGCCCATACATGTCAAGCAGAGTGTCTCTTTGGCCCTCTTCAAAAGGAACCTGGGAGAAAGGAAACTCACCCCGGGGATCTTGTCATTCACCCTGCTAGACAGGGGTCCAGGGAAGTAAATACTTTGGGAAGAAATAGCCAGAGCCGATAGCCTAGTACCACCCTATGAACCTATGAGATGTATATTCTGCAACCTGAAGTTGATCCCTCCACATACATGCACACTCTTGTTTGGCAACACTGGCACTAGACCCCTACCTAGGTATGTAGTGCTACTGATGTGTGTGGCTTTAATTGCACACACCACACAGCTTTTAGGATGAGGTATGTTCCAGGTTACATGTTACATGCAGAACATCCCCAGGCATGTACAGTATGGTAATGGGGGATGTAATGGTTGTATATGGACAATACATAGTGTGACATTCCGTCATATACACATTGACAAACACAAAACAGTCAGACACACATCCGAGAGACCTGGGCATATCAATGCTAACTACCTTGTCAGTGTGTCCAATGTATTACAGGTAGGTTGCACACAGCACATGCATAACTGGACTGGATAGTGTTATCAGTTACCTGTATGATTGATGGTGACAGTGGTCACCATACAGTTGTACATGGGACATGTACCGGGGATATCATGGTGTAAGGACAGTATACCCAGCACCCACACCCCACTGTGGATATTGTACACACTGGAACCCATGATGACACTCTGACATACCCATTATCACACATTGACCAGGACTGCAATACAACCCCTTGTCCATCCCATGAGAGCTACTACAGGGATATGCATCTAATGCACATGCCACAGGCATAGTAGGGTGATGCTTTGTCATACATCTCCTATGGGCAGCAACATCACTATCCCTAATACTGTGTGGCAATATGTATTGTAATAGGAGTATGTGTCCTTGGAATGCTGTACTCTACATATATACACACATGTACACATACACACACTTGCCAGAACTCAGTGGGTATCCCATGCCTGTCAACCCATTTGTACAACAGTGTTGTGCTGGTACTGGAAGGCCCAGGTAGCCCTTAGGGAGAGGAGTGTAACAAGGCACATGTAATGTCCGGTACAGCAGCAGCCACATCTAACTATGGTAATGGGTAGTGTGGTGGGTGTGAAGGGCCTCAGGGTATTCCCAACTACAGGTCTACTAACACACAGATACTGATATTCTCAGTAATGCACATGTATACATTTGTCAGTACTGGGGTGTATCGGTGCAGGTGTTCATAGGTGTTTTCCTGGCTATTGTCCATGGAGAGATGGGAAGTGTAGGGGATGTGTGTACAGTGGTATCATGCCATGTGCCATGTGCTAACAGGCCATCTATCTACAGCCACCACTGTGGTGACCCTCAGGGTGAGAGTGACATGCATCAGCCAATCCTCTGGGTGCCCCTGCAGAGGGCCAGTGAAGTGCTCCAGTTGACATGTATGCAACATGTATTACATAACATGGTTAGTGTAAGTCTTGGAGACATGTATCCAAGCATGTTCTGTTGACTGTGGTAGTGTAGTTAATGTATCAGTGGCATGTGGTGCATACAGGGTGTTGAGTCCTATCTGTGCAATTTATAACACAGCTGGGCAGACATGTCAGTGTCAGTCAAGCATAGCTTGCCTGTACGTCTCCAAGATGGATACCTGACATCTGAACATCTGTATTGGGACTGGCAGACATCAGCTTACCAACTAGCTATGCAGTAGGATGAATGTGTTGACAGATAAATCTCTGACACCGATAGGTATGCCATTACTACATGATGGTAGCCCTCACTAACATGTGCTATACAGACAGTAGTCTACAGTTATTTTCCACATGTCAGATCATTATTCAATAGGAAATATATAATGTGACACAGCTCACACACCAGGAACATGACAGTGAGGACTCAGAGTCCATCTATGCATGCATGGGTGTTTGTTTCCAGTACTACAATTAGCAATCTACTCTTGCTTGGGAAAGCGCTGTCAACAGTAGTAAAGTAATGATACACTACATGCTAGTGTGACTGCATATAACCTGGGATACTACCCTTGTATGTAACACATTCACATGGATAAGAGTGTTGTACAAGCTATATATATACTCAAGTGTCCCAGAGAGGAGACTCACACCCTTCGCTATTGTAATGATAGCACATAGATGCATGTTATGTTCATGGCATTACATGCACTTATTACAGATATCATTATCCTGCTATGTTATCAGACTGGGATGTGAGCACTGGTTACCAGGGCTGAGCCATGCTTAGCAGGTTTCAGCATTGCTGCAATATAAATGCTAAGCACATCTGTGCACTGGTAAGCGAATCCTACATGGTGTAAGTGCCCATACGTTTAACCATACCTTAGCACTGCTTAGCTTCACCCAAACCCACACAAACGCACTTAAAGCTGCTCAAAACTGCCTTAACCACTCTGTATCCAACAGCCCTTGTTCTGCCCAGCAACAAAATAAACAGCCCTTGTAGGTCTTGAACCCAGGGCCCTGTACACTATAGTCACAGCAGTTAACCACTACACTATGACAGATGTGAAGATAGTTGTTGTTTTTCCAATATATCTGTCAGTACACATATTGAATAGTATTGAACAATTGCAGTGACTTCTACAATTGTGTAGTACTTGTTAGTGATATTACTGTTGCATCACATATGTTGTTATATCTAAATATACACATATCAGATACATAAGGTGTGATACATCTGGGAAGGTATACACAACAGTAATGTTTACACATGACAAGGATAAGGATATATACATATACATATGTAGATTAAGGTCTACATGTACATACACATATATATTCATATAAATGTATTCATACACATCTGTATAGTGCATCATATATATATATATATATATATATATATATATATATATATATATATATATATATATATGGCCATATATAGATCTATGTGTATATATATATATATATATATATATATATATATATATATATATATATATATATATATGTTCATAGGTTCATAGGTAGGTACTAGGCTATCTGCCCGAAGGCATTTATAAGCCTAGATGGAATGTGTAGGCTTTTGCCGCCCCCTTAGATTAATTCCCTGTGCCTCTGTCCAGCAGAACCATTGAAGTGATCCCTGGGGTAAACTTTCTGTTTCTCATCCACTCATCAAGGTTTCTCTTGAAGAGGGTTAGCGAGAAGCTCTGCCTAATGTAGATTGAAATCTTGTTCCAGAGCATGGGAAGTCTCTGGGACAGGAATCTATCCCTACAGCACATCCTATTTATTGTTGTGGTGAGGTTTATATCCCTGGATCCCTAGATCCCTATATGTTGATATATATGTAGATTTCTATAATTATATGTGCATATATATATATATATATATATATATATATATATATATATATAAATATCTGTATATGTTTAGACATATATAGATGTGTATATGTTTAGACATATATAGATGTGTATATATATATATATATATATATATATATATATATATATATATATATATATATATATATATATCCATATATGTATGCAGATATGTATTTGTGTATATATATATATATCTATATGGATATATGGATATATATATATATATATATATATATATATATATATATATATATATATATATATATATATATATATATATGTTTATCATATGTCCAGAACATGGAGTGGAGTCATATCTCAGCACCAACAGTCTCAACCTCTTAGTGCAAGGGGATGTCATGTATGTATTGCAGGAATATATGTAAACTGTTGCTACTGTAACAGGGGTTGTCTTAACAGACATGTTGTGTGTGGGAGGTCACATCTGCTATTGACATGTATGCCATCAGTTACTGACAGACATCCTAAGGTCATCATAGTACAGTACCACTGATATAATGATCCTGTGGACCACTGATATCACAGTAATGATCCTGTGGACTACAGCAGACATATGACCAATATATGTGGACAGTCTGGCACACTATCATCAATCCAGAGGTATACACAGATCCCCTTAGTGCAAGACACGTGGACCAAGCCTGACAATGTGGATGTTAACAGCCATGTACATGGGTATATCACGTAAATACTGGACTATATATGACCACACAGTATACGCATTCACACACTCTTGTTTGTCCTGACACATAATAACTGGTGGTGCAGTGGTCACATGGCCACATACTACCCACTAGTTAGTGACATACATCTGTACAGCATCCCACTGCTTTGTCAGAAATACATGACAGTTATGGCCTGGCAGCAGTACATCTGTCAAATATCTGGACATAACATCACACTGGGTGATTACACTAAGCTGCTAGGCATGTAACAAAGCACTGTGCATACAACAGGTAGAACGCCACAACACTAGCCTACATTTCTTATGGGGGAATACACATGTACCAGGAAATATAGCAGGCTCTACAGGCATGTCACAGCACAGAGTAACAGACATCTGTGTGAAAGTGCATAACCACAACCAATGTGAATGCAGCCACAGCCATATATATGGTAAGCAAGCTTAATATTACACTATATTGACTGTCTGATCAACACCATCCTCATATGTGCCACTCACACACTAACCCTACATATACTGGGCCACGACACAGTGTGGTCCAATGTCTGTCTGGGGTATGGGACATGTGTGTGTTTGGCTCTGCAAACATGTGAGCCGATAGGGTACCATACGCTGGAGCAGCATGTAACATCAGATTGAACAGGACCATGAACAATGACATCTACCACAGTATGTACACAGGCCAAGGTACGTATTCACAATACACATACTGTTGACAATCACCATAAGTACACAGACCTTACTACTGTACACACAACCACATAATGCCCACGTTATGTCCTCAAATATAACCTCTACTATACATAACATGTCTAGCAGTTTGATATCTGACTGGCTTGTTATCAGGTATGATGTTAATAAAGAATGGTGTACAGAACATATGCACCTCTTACTGCATGACATATGTACAAAGTTTGACAGACTTGTGGCTGGAGGCACAAACACTGGGCCAATATTGACACGTTGCTGTGATAACTTCATACAGTTACTGTTGTAACAGGGTTTGTTGTGACATATTACATATGAGGGATATGAAGTCAGTAACTCTCATGGCTGTCACCATGTACTGACTGCAATCCTCAGACTATGCTTCTGAAGTTCTAAGATAGGAGATCTGTGAGTAACACAAGAAACATAAGGCTCCAAACACTGGCCAATCTGCAGATAACCCTACAGGTTGGCATTTCCTCAAACACATAACAGGTATTAAATCATGTAGACCAGCCATATCCACACAAACCCTTATAAACCAGCATTACTCCAAATGCAGAAGAGCAACACTTACATTCTGCAGTCATGTCTGGAACATCCCCCTCCTGTTTGTTGGCCTGTTTCCACAGTGTATGTTGTTAGAGGTATATCCCACTACCATCTGTGATGCTGTTTGCCAAACACCGAAATTAAGTCCTGCTCACAGTGAATGAAAAGGGCCAATGTCCACATCACATTCCTAGTTACAGGAGGGTGTTACCACAGCTGATCCACATGCAATCAGCTAGTGGGGGACTGCAATTCTTGCAGAGGCCATCAGCTGATCATGAGCATCACTTACAAAACACAAGCTGCTGCCTAAGCAAATCAGGTGTACTTCTCCACATCCATCAGAGAGGGAGTTAGAGAGACAGACAGAGACAAAGTAAGACAGGGAGGGGGTGGGAGAGTAAAACCTAAGCATGTTTGTGTCACACACTTACCAGTATGGGGTTTCAACCCCCTGCCTGACTATGTATTGCTATCATATGTCTATGCAGTTATTGCATGCGCCACAGAGCTTACATGTTGGGGAGCTGTCCAAAGGTATATTCGATGGTGAGTGAGATCAGCGACAGTGATAAAGGAGGGATAAGGTAGGTGTAGTACACATGCCTGTCCACATGAACAGGTGTCAAGGTCAACACAGCCACACTCTCTCAGGGGAGTCACAGTTGGCAGGGTCAGGATTAGACTTCCTAACTAGCTAGTTTGCCACAATATAGTAATACACAGGTATCACATGCACCACAGGAGTTATCATGATGATATATGGACAAAGGGTATGTCAAGGTGTCTGACATCATATGGCATGCTGCAGTAGGCCAATGGGAGGTGTAGTAAGTGTGAATGGCAGCCAAATCATTATACTCCAGACACACACAGACACAGGTTTGCCAGTACTGAGATGCATGGGTGCATTGCTTCACAGGTGTGTAGTGTTTGACTATGCCAGAAGGCTGTACAAGGCAAGGTAAAGGGTATACCGTGGCATCAGGCCACATGACAATGGTCTGCAGTGTGGCTCAGGGGTGTAGTGTCTGCATTGGCCCACACAGGTGGGTACTGTATTCACCATCCAGTCATCTGGGTTACTATTGTGGGTGGCCAGTGCTGTGCAATGCTTGCCATGTATGTGTTCTATATTCCATGACATGGATGGTGTCTGGGATGTGCACACATCCCACATGCATGTTCTGTGACATGTGGAAGTGTACCTGGGGTGTCTGGGGCATGTTGTGTAGACAGATTGTTATCATCAGATGTGCCATTCCTGACCTCATGTGGTGAGAACTGACAATGGACACCAAATTGACCCTGCACCTACATTGACAGCATGATACATGTATTCTCTGGTGTCAGTGGCATCTATCCATACAGGGCATGTGTATAAGGCATGGTATGTCCTTTGTGGGTTATATTTGCTGGCTCTACAGTTGTTGCAGGAGTCCAGAGGGGAACATAGTGAAAGAGCACTGTATGCAATGATTTGCCTATTCTAGGGATAGGACAGGGTGCCATGTCCTCTGTAGTCCACTGCAATCACACCATGGTTACTATATGTGGGCAATATGCAGGGAACTACCAACATAGTGGTTGTTGCCTAGCCAAGTGTGTTTGTCTATGAGACATGGGTAGAAAGTGTTCTCTGGGTAATACAAGGGTTGCCTATATTGTTTGCCAAGCCATGATGTCACACATAGGGGTATGGATTGTCTACCTCAGCATCTCTGCTGTTTGACATCTGTTATCCTTGTAAGGTGGACATTGTGACATATAATACACCCTCCATATAAGACATTTGCAAAACCCGTTCTACAATGAGTCCTGTTGTTTACACACCCACAGCTACCTCCACACATGATACATATGACAAACACACACACCAAGTCTCACAGTTGCCATGTCCAGAATTAAAACTACTACCTAACTAGTACATCACACTACAGCATTACGCAGTTGTAGCATGCGCCACCGAGATTACTGAGCTACTCCTTCCCCAAAGGTGTATTTCAAAGTGAGCAGGCTTGCCAAAGTAGGGAAATGGAAGTTGTAATGACTGTGAATGGCCTCAAAAGCATTGCTCCCTACACTGACACAGACACACACTTTTACACTTGCCATGTCTGGGATTAGAACTCCTACCTAACAAGTACATCACACAACAGCATTATGCTGTTATAGCACACACCACAGAGTTTACTGGGCTAGTCCTTCCCCAAAGGTATATTTCAAAGTGAATGACATCAGCAGACATGCCAAAATAAGGCAATGAAAGTTGCAGTGACTGTGAATGGCCTCAAAAGCATTGATCCCTACACAGACAAACAAACACGCAAACTTTTACACTTGCCATATCTGGAATTAGAACTTCTACCTAACTAGTATATCACACCACAGCATTACACAGTTATAGGACACACCACAGAGACTGCTGAGCTACTCCTTCCCCAAAGGTGTATTTCAAAGTGAATGACATCAGCAGGTTTGCCAAAGTAGGGCAATGGAAGTTGTAGTGACTGTGAATGGCCTCAAAAGCATTGAGCCCTACACAGACAAGCAAACACACAAACCTTTACATTTGCTATGTCTGGGATTAGAACTCCTACCTAGCTAATACATCACATGTTAGCATTACACTGTTATAACATGTGTCCTGGAGCTTACAGGGCTAGTCCTTCCCCAAAGGTGTATTTTTAAGTGAATGACATCAGCAGGCTTGCCAAAGTAGGGCAATGGAAGTTGTAGTGACTGTGAATGAATTCAAAAGCATTGATCCTTACACAGACAAACAAACACCCACATAAGCACACAAACCTTTACACTTGCCATGTCTAGGATTAGAACTCCTACCTAGCTAGTACATCACACTACATCATTACACAGTTAGAGTGCACCCCACAGAGATTACTGGGCTACTGCTCCCCCAAAGGTGCATTTCAGAGTAGATGACATCAGCAACCTTGCCAAGGTTGGGCAATGAAAAGTGCAGGTCATAGGTTCATAGGTTGGTACTAGGCTATCAGCCCTAGGGCCTATACATGCCTAGACATGACAATTCCCTGGCTATGTATTCCCACAATATTTACTTCCCTGGACTCCTGTCTAGCAGGGCAGCTGACATGATTCCTGGGTCAATTTCCTATCTCCCATCAAATCGTCCAGGTTCCTTTTGAAGAAGGCCAAAGAGGCATTCTGCTTGACATGTATGGGCAGTCTATTCCAGAGTCTGAGAAGTCTCTGGGTCAGGAACGCATCCCTCCAGCATGTATTGTTCATTGTGATGACAAGATTTGGATCTCTGGAGCATGTGGCTGTGAGGGTTTTGTAATTCTTTAAGTAAGTGTAACATGTCCAACAGCTGTGGGTTTAACATGGCATGGTATATTAAGCAGAGATTGCCTCTGAGAACACAATATGTGACAGAGTATAGCTGGATGATTTTCAGATGGTCAGCATAGAGCATCTGGTTTAGGCCTGCGATTTTTTTAGTGAGGTATGTCTGCAGCCTTTCTAGTTGTTACAGATGTCTTGTGAGGTACATACATAACGGGCCATTGTAGTCTCTACTGGGTCTACTGAGAGATAACTACAGTGGGAAAATGGCCTCCTTTTTCCTGGCTGTAAAGCCCTTAGTGGTGAGGTATGCCACATAGGTGGATTTCCTGACTGTTGTGGCGATGTGGTTATCAAAGGTGAGACCACTGTCCACCTGTGTCCCTAAGTCTCTTATCACACTTTAGGTGTTTAGTGTACTGCCACCTGTGTGGTACTTCACAGGTACATGTCCCTTCCCAAAGGGGATAACTATAAATTTCTTGGCATTGATCTTGAGGCCATGGCTCAGGCACCAAGCATGTCTTTCTGTAAGGCCCTTCTGTAGAATATCTACATCATGTGGGGATTCAGTATTGGCTCCCAGTGTGCAGTCATCTGTGACCTTTGTTTGCCAGAGTCCCTTACTGTTGGACTGTACTTCAGAGCAGTAGATGCCAAACAAGGGCAGTGCCAGGACTGAACCCCAAAACACTCCAACTGTCACTTGTCTGGGGCTGGGGTTGGTGTCAGCTACATTTACAGTGTGGGTTCTGTCAGTACAGCAGTTGGCAGCCCATTGGGTGATATAGGGATTAATGGCCAGCCTGATACATTTATCTATGATTCCAGACTGGGGGATGGTGTCAAAGTCCTTGGTGAGATCCGGATAGGCTGTGTGAACCACCTTACCCTCATCAACAACTCTGGAGACAGATTCACAGTTGGCAATCTGGTTGAGGTGACATGATTGGCCCTTCACAAACCCAACCTGGTTGGGGTCCAGTGTTTGCAGGATGCCAATGTCTTTGTTTTAATTTCCATGATAATACATTCCATGGCCTTCCAGATTAGGCACGTCATACTGCTGGGGCTGTAGTTCCCAGGATCCAAGGTGGATCCCCCGCCCTTGTGGACTGGGATAACTGTAGCTGTATGCCACACAGTGGGCATGAGCCTGAGGTGTGGCTAAGATTAGACATGGCACATAGGTGAGGTGCCAGTTCATTTTGTAGCTCATGTAGTACACAGCCCTGGATGTTGACTGGTCCCATGGCTGCTGTTGTCTTAGCTCTGGAGAGTGTGGTTTCTACCTACGTGGCTGTTATTACCAGAATCTACCAATCTTTCCATGTTGAGATGGGCCCTTTTGGGGGTGGGAGGGGGGTGCAGTTGGCACTGAATTGATCTGCCAATATACTGGCAATATCCTTGGGAGCAATACCATCCTGTTGTAGCTCAGAGCAGATCTGAAAATTGCCATTTAGATTCCTGACATAGCTATGGAATGGCTTGCAGTTGTCTTTGGCATCTTTGGCTATATTATGTTCATAACTATCTTTGGTGGATGTTATGAGGGATCTCAGCTTCTTACTGTGGCTGGTAAGGGAGAATTTTTCATCCTATAAATTCCCCTGTTTCTGTAACAGTTTCCTCCTTTTGTTGTACAGTATGTTTATGGCAGATGGCCACCTCATTGGCTTCCTTTTCTTGGTGGGGAGCGTCTTGGTTCTATATTAGATGGGACGATTCATGCATGAGTGGATGTGCTTGTACAGTGCCTTCATGTAGGATTCAGTAGTCATCCTTTCAGTTCCCATCTGCATGGGTGTCATGATGTTAGTTATGTCTGACATTTGTAGCATGATGTTGGCTTTGGAGATGTGTGTTACGGAGGTTTCCATACTGGGGTGTGGGGTGGGATGTTGATGTTAAGGGTGATTAGCTCATGGGCAGACCTGACCACCAATGGGGTAAACATAGGTGTGGAGCATTGATTTCCCATGTTGGTAATGACCAGGTGTAGGATATTTGAGCCCCTGGTGGGACTATGGGTTACTTGATCCAGCACATTGGGAATTATGACTTCCAAGAACCTTTGGGCACACATGTTGGTACACAATTATTTTTCCCAGTTAATGGCAGGGTAGTGTAAGTCACCCAGTATAAGGGTGCTTGGTTGTATCATAATATTTCCCAGTATGTTTCAAAAGCTGTAGTGGGAATCATGGGGCATGGTGGGGGATCTGTAGCAAGCTATACAATTTGGATTGCAGTCTGACCTAGTGTTTGTTGTACTGGGGGTATTTCAGACACATTATGTTGGGTAAGTAGCCTGGTGGTGTAATATCCTTGGTGAATATGGACACTCCTCCACATTTATTGTTTTGGTCCTGGTTTGGCGGCCAACAGGTGTGGTGAGAGCTGTACCTGGTATTGCAGGAGTGCTCTCTGGAGCCTTGGATCAGGTCTCTGTTACTGCACAGATATCGATGATCTCCATTTTTAGGTGTGCCTAGTGACTGAATGGCCTCAAAAATTTTGATCCCTACACACACACACACACACACACACACACACACACACACACACACACACACACACACACACACACACACACAGACACACACACTCACACACTTTCACAGTTGCCATGTCTGGGAATAGAACTCCTACCTAACTAGTATATAACACTACAGCACTACACAGTTATAGCACACACCACAGAGCTTACTGGGCTACTCCTTCCCCAAAGGTGTATTTCAAAGTGAATTACATCAGCAGGCTTGCCAAAGTAGGGCATTTGACATTGTAGTGACTGTGAATGGCCTCAAAAGCATTGATCCCTACATAGATAAACTTCTACAGTTGCCATGTCTGGGAATAGAACTCTGACCTAATTAATATATCACACTACAGCATTACACAGTTATAGCACATGCCACAGAGCTTACTGGGCTAATCCTTTCCCAAAGGTGTATTTCAAAGTGAATGACATCAGCAGCCCTGCCAAAGTAGGGCATTTGACATTGTAGTGATTGTGAATGGCCTCAAAAGCATTGTTCCCTACACAGACAAACACACACACACAATTTCCATATGTGGGATTAGAACTTCTACCTAACTAATCCATCACACTACAGCATTATGCAGTTACAGGATGCACCATGGAGATTACTAGGCTATTTTTCCTCAAAGGTGTATTTCAAAGTGAATGACATCAGCAGCCTTGCCAAAGTAGGGCATTTGAAATTGTAGTGAGTGTGAATGGCCTCAAAAGCATTGATCCATACATAGACAAGCACACACACAGTTGCCATGTCTGGGATTAGAACTCCTACCTAACTACTACATCACACTATAGCATTACGCAGATATAGGCCACACCATAGAGATTATTGGGCTACTCCTTCTCCAAAGGTGTATTTCAAAGTGAATGACATCAGGAACCCTGATAAAGTATGGCATTTGAAATTGTAGTGAGTGTGAATGGCCTTAAAAGCATTGATCCCTACACAAACAAACACACACACACACACACACAGTTGACATGTCTAGGATTAGAACTCCTACTCCTTCCCCAAAGGTGTATTTCAAGGTGAAGACATGAGCAGGCTTCCCACAGTAGGGCAATGGAGAGTGCAGTGTGTGTGCATGCACCATAACCCATTCATCTAGAAGCAGACACACAACACTCAGGCACACACAGGTTTATATTCCACAGGTATGTGTAAACAACTGCTAGATGACTACTGGCTTCTACAGTCATGTTACACAGTTAGCACAAGCACCAGAGACACTATCATGCTAAGGGATACCAGAAGCAAATGTCTACAGTGATTGACATTTGCACATCATGTGGCTTTAGCCAATTTTCTGTGTGCTGGGTGGGACAGGCCTCATGATGGGAGGCTCTTTGTCGCTGTCTGTTACTCTCTTCCACACATCTATGTATGTGTAATTTTGGCCTATTATAGTGTGTTGTCCTTGGATATATGTGTGTATTCCCATCCAATGTGTGTGCAAAGCATGACTAGTGTGTACTGAGGAGTATGTGCACAAACATCTGTGACTGTCAGATATGTATAGTTCACTGTTGTTGCCAGACATGGGCTTCATTTCTGTAAGTGTGTGAGCATGCCCAGTATGACCTTTCAGTATTTTGTTGTCAGACATGTCCTTTGTTTCTCTAAGTGTGGGAGCATGCCCAGTATAACCTTCTGTATTGAATGTGTGAATCCATTCCAGGTAAGTTGTACTCCAGTGCAGGCTTTTGTGTTCTACACCTACAGCTAACAACCTGTTTCTGTGGGATATCTGTAGATTGGTTGACAATATGGGGTCACAATGGGCAAATGAAAGTGGGTTACTGTAGGTAATTGTGTCCGTGCTGCTTCTGCTACATGGTCTTCTTGTTAGCAGAGATATTCAGACATATGTACTGTTTTACACTGTGATGTTTTATGTCATCAAGTACTGTCAGGTATACATATTTGCTTGCAGTGATGTCCTGGGGAACACAGAGTGAATGCAGCTGTGTCCAGTATTGTGGTCTGCAGCCTACATATTCTTGCACAATCATGCCATTCTGGAGGGGAAGCTGCAGACACTTGCTGCTGGGTCTGTGTAAATGGTTCAGTACCTTGGTACAGTGGTGGCTGAGGATCTCATGCTTGTACATCCATCGATGTGACAATATGGCCATATCCTGTTGTGGCCATACCTCCCAGCTGTACAGATTCACACAGGTTACCCAGAGGCAGGGGTCATAATTCTGGACATTACCCCTTCAGATTGTGGTTTACAAGCAGGTTTGTAGCCGCCCATTCCTGTGTTTGCAGGCAGGGATAGTATGTGCACATGGCTGAGTTTCAGACTTCACACACTCCATGCCACCCATGCTCCTATCTCCCCTCTATTATTCTATCCTGTTCCAAACATTATGCAAACGTTATCTGAGAAGTTCCCTATAGTTATCACCTCATCCCAGCAGCAATTCGGTGTTGGTCCACAGCTCATGCAGTAGGACATGGTGGACATGTTACTGGGATTTGTCCACATGGCCTTGCATTTGAGTTCTGTGGACTGTGTTATGTTGTTATTTGGAAGTCCATGACATAACATACGTTGGCAGTACGGGTGAGACACAGGCTTTGGCAGAGGACTGTAGGCCAATTGGTAGTGGAGCAGGCCAGCAGTAGCAGGCCATTGCATTGTGTCACTCCTTCAGTCCCAGACTGCAATACACTATATTCCCCTGGGGTGACAGGGTAGGTGTGCAAGGTGTTAATGCTAATACTTTCTGTTATTATTGCTCCAGTGGTATGGATGCTGGCAGGGTGCTGCTTACAGCTAGGGGCACACCTGCATGGGACACCTGTTCTGCATGCTGCATTCTTTGGCTATTGCCATACAGAGGTGGGGGTCATATTGTACTCATTCCCAACAGCAGGGATAAGACTGGAGAGGTACCTGTGGGTGATGGTGGGGTGAGCTGGGTGCATGTGTGCTTGTGTGCTATGGACACTACTTGCGTCTGACTCACAGATATGCATGGGGCATTCCACTTATGCTGGCTTGTGCAGGGCCATCAGCTGTTTCTTAATACTTCATACCTGTGACCTTTGTGGTCTGCCAATGTTTGGCCAGATGACATTGGTATTTCTTACTACAAGCCCAACTAATGTGCTGTTAACCTGTATGTACAATTCCAAAGGTGTGTCCATTTGACAGTAACATATTATACACTGTCTGTCTGGGGTACTTCCCCCTGTGTACTGTCTGTATGTCTGGCCCCACATTTATGCCATGTCCATCTTTCAGATGGTGACACATATTACTTCCCGACATTTACTATGGATTACTGCTGGAATGTGTTTTGCTGGGATGCATTGTTTTAGGCACTGCAGTTGTGAGAACTTGGCTCTGTCATCGGCAGTACTGGCCAATGACCACCAGGACAAACCTCACCATGCCTACATACTGACCACTCTCACACAATATACAACTCACACCAACCTAACACACGCAGCCCTGCATATTGTACACATGCTACAATCTATCCTGCTACTTTGGCCAGCTCAGGTAATCTGTGCTCCACTTTTATTATACCTACACATACGTGTTACTACATTTCTACATAGGATTTGGGGGGGGGGGCACACCTGACACTTGTACACATTTGCTATGACTGTACTGGTATTTCAGGTACTCCATTTCATTCTGTATTCTGACCTATCATGCTGACTAGAGGCATATCAGTGTACTGCAGGTCTTAGGTTTGATTGACCTACATTTCAGTTTCATACTTCTTACCCATCAGAACTAACATCCCACTCCCTGACCTGTTGTAGTCTGTCTGTTTAGGTCTGGAGAGGGGATGTTTTCCATAGCCATCAATCAGAGGCCTTAGCACGGCCTTTGTTTGTATTTGTCTACGCCTTCCTGCTGACTGAGACTGTTGTTGGGTATATGAGCCTCCCTGACTGGCATGTGTGTCCTATGGACACACATGTGGCCCACCACATTTCCTGCAGTCAGTTTTCTTATCTTGTCCTTGTCTAGTACTGGCTACTATGGTGACACCAGTATTTGTTACAGATCTCATGCTGCAACTATAGGTGTCTACTATCTGCTGGCATCCCATTCAGCCACCCGATTCCCTTGCATGCTCACATCCATACCATAGATCAAGTAACAAAACATATTACTCCATTCGGCAGTTGATAGGGAGAGTGACTTACCTTGTGGCTGTGCCAGTATTGAGGATGGTGCTGGAGGGCTGACTATGTCAGATGCACATAGTACACTCCCTATACATGGTTAAGCACAGGTAGTGTCATGTTTGGTATCCCTTTTACTGTATGTGCAAGTCAGAGAGAGGTGTCATTTCCTGGGTTCCTAACATGTCAGTGTATGTGCTATGCGTTGCCTCTTTGTCATGACCTGGGCATACTTGGCATGCATCCTTCTGCCTACCTGGGCAGGCTCAGGTTTTTCCTCCTCCGAGTCACTCTGTGCCTGTGTAGGCCATGGCAATGGTGGGGGCTGTGTGCCCCTGCCCTGTGCTGTTCCTGCTGCAGCTGTTTCTACAGGATCATATTGTGTAGCAAGGCTGGTGAGTACTGCAAGGTTCCACCAGATGTGTCCAGGCACTGGAACCGTGACTTGAGCATCCCAAAAACATGCTCTATTATGATTCTGGTCTGTGCGTGTGCCTCATTATGGAGTTCTTGTTTAGGTGTGTGTGCATTTCTGATGGGTATCATCAGCCACGGCTCCAGTGCGTAACCAGCACCCCCCACTAGGTGGCCGTAAGGGATGTCTTCATTGGCAAATCTCTGGTACAGCTGCATCGTATGCCAGATGTGGGAGTCGTGATAGCTTCCAGGGCAGCCAGCACACACATTCATTATAATGCCCTGGGCATCGCACATGACCTGGCAGTTGATGGAGGGGATGACCTTGTGGTTGATGTAGACCCTACTCCGCTCACCAGATGGTGCTTTGATGCATATGTGTGTGCAGTCTATTGCACCCACTACCTCAGGGTATTCTGCTATTTGGTGGAAGAGATGCATATTGATGGTCAATGCCTCACGGCTGTTGTGGAAATATACGTGCTTACCAGCATGTGCTGACATGGCATCCAGGAACTGGTGGAGTTCCTTGAATGTTGATGCCTGTGAGATCCCCATGATTTCCCCAGCTGGCCTTTGGAAGGTACCTGTGGCTAGTAGTCTTAGACCTACACATACCTTGGTATCCACTGGGATGGGTTTCCCTCTGTTGGTTCTGTGTGTGATGTGTGGCCGGCACAGCTCAACAATTTGCTGTGGGAGGTCCCTGTCCACCCTATAGCACTCCACTATCTCCAGCTCATGTAGGCCCTGGTAGGTTACCCTGGGTCTGTACACTCTTCTCCTTCTCCTCACTGTGGGTTGGTTGTCAGAATTCTCATCCTCACCACCCTCAACCTCTGCCACATGTTGATTTATGATAGCTGCTGCAGCCCCTATCATTTTGTTTATTTATTTATTTATTTATTTTACATTTGTTGACCAGGCTAGTCTAACTGGATATATGTCCATTTTCAGTAGAGGCCCGAGGAGAAAAGCTCCGAGACAATAACAAGGACAGAAACAAAGAAACATTTATACAAATAGTACAAATAATATTTTTTTTTTTTTTTTTTTTTTAACAGCCAAAAAAGAAAAAGTTCTAGTTCAGTTTCAGTAAGCAAAAAAATACAAAAAGTCATAATGGGGAGATACAAAAAAAAAAAGAGAGCAAGAAGTATTTAAACTTGCCATATAAAGAAGGTAGAGGAGTTTCAGCAAAAGAAATCAAGTTTGAGAGTTAGAGTTAGAAAGAGGAGAAAATAAGTATCAGTCAGGCTGAGAGCAGGGGCAAAGCCATTTGGTTTTCATGAAGTTTTTCAGCTGATTCTTGAAAAGGTTGGTGGAAGTAAGGGATGTAATCTCAGTTGGAAGTTTGTTCCAGGAATTGCCAACTGCATTTGAGAATAGGCAGTCTCCAGCTTTGTTAAAGGATTTGGTAGTGGCTACTTGTAGTTTTTCAGCTGATCTTAGGGTAGGAAGGTTTTTATAAGAATTTACTAGGTTACATAGTATGGGAGTGTTTGAAGGATGATGTAAAATCTTGTGAATAAAAATAAGTTGCTGGTAAACTAGTTGGTTTTGTACTTCAGCCATCCGAGATGTCTAAGGTTAAGGCAGTGGTGAGTACAGAAGGGGGTACCAGTGGCAAATTTAGCTATGTTGTTGTAGGTGGTTGCTAGTTTATTTAGATTAGTTCTGGATAGGTTGGTATATATAGGTGAGGCATAGAGTAGGGTGGAAATAAGGTGGGTTTGGGAAATAGAGATCTTTGCTGATTCTGTAAGGAATGGTCTAATTCTGTAGAGGAATCCAAGTTTTCTATTTACTGATTTAATACTAGCGTTAATATGTGAGTCAAAGGTAAGATGGTTATCTATTAATACACCGAGGAGTTTGGTGGTGGTTTCAGGGGCTATTTCTGTGCCATTGTTTGATTTTACTGTGAGATTGATAGAGGGGGATTTCTGTGTGGGAGTAAATAGAAGTAATTTAGTTTTTTTAGGGTTCAGGAGGAGACAACGTTGATGGAACCAGTTTTCCACTAAAGTAAAGACAGTTTGTCTGTTAGCCTGTAATTCAGCAGGGGATGATGCGGCACATACCAGAGTTGAATCGTCAGCATATTGTATGCATGTAGTTTGTGGAAGGGAAGTTTTTAGATCATTAATGAAAATTGTGAAAAGGAGAGGTCCAAGAATAGATCCTTGAGGGACTCCAAGGGTGATAGGGAGCTGAAAAGATAGATTGTTTTCCCAGAGGACTGCTTGTTTCCTGTTTTCAAGGTAGGATTGGAACCATTTTACTAGTTGATGATCAAGGGAAAGTGATTCAAGTATATTTAATAGTATTTGGTGGTTAACCATATCAAAGGCCTTTGAGAGATCTATAAAAGGAGCAGAAGATAGTAGGTTAGTATTCCTGTTTTTATTAATGCTATCTGTAAAGGATAGAAGAGCTGTTGTGGTACTGTGGTGAGGCCTGAAACCATGTTGGCAGTCAACTAGAAGGTTGTTTTGTAGGAGATACTGAAGTAATTGCCAATGGATGCATCGCCCATAATCTTTGCAATGGGGAGAGAAGGGCTATTGGTAAAGTTAGATAATTCATTTGAGGTACCTCCCTTATGCAGAGGGATGATATGGGAGATTTTCCAGATAGACGGGACATAAGATTCAGAGATGGTTCTGTTTATTAGGATAGAAATAGGGTAGGCAAGTGCACCAGCTGCGACTTGCAGGAATTCAGCTGGAAGCAGGTCAGCTGATGGTGTACATGGTTTTAGTTTAAGAAGCAAGGAGTGTATCAAAGATGTTGGTACAGGTTGAAGGTTAAAAGGCTGGGGTAATTTGGTTGGTGAGGGAAATTTAGTGGTGGAGGAAGGTGGTAAGGTGGTTGCTAGTGCTTGGACTGTTTCAGAGAAATAATTATTAAAGGTGTTGGCTATGTGGCTGGGGAAGGTTTGGGTTAGGTTTGAGGGGGTAGGTGTTTTGGACTGTCCTGGGTGGAGTAATTTGTTGATACCTGACCAAAACTTTTGCGGATTATTTTGTTGGTTTTGTTGGAATTTGAGGTAGAAGTTTTTTTTGTCAAGGATTATGGATTTTTTTGTGGAATTACGAATTTGTCTAAAGTTTAGGTGATCTATTGGGTTTCTAGTTTTTCTCCATTTCGACCAGAATTTGTTCCTTAGTTGTATGTTTAGCCTTGTGTCCTTAGATAGCCAGGGGGCTGGTTTATTTTTTGTTCTGACAGTACAGGTGGGAGCATGTTGCTCAAGGATCTGCAAGAATGTTTTGTTAAAGTGTGAAATGGCTTTGTCAAGAGGTAGGTATTTTAGGGGTGACCAGTTGCAAGCTTTAAGCTCAGCTTATTTGCTGTGGGAGGTCCCTGTCCACCCTATAGCACTCCACTATCTCCAGCTCATGTAGGCCCTGGTAGGTTACCCTGGGTCTGTACACTCTTCTCCTTCTCCTCACTGTGGGTTGGTTGTCAGAATTCTCATCCTCACCACCCTCAGCCTCTTCCACATGTTGATTTATGATAGCTGCTGCAGCCCCTATCATTTTGTTGATTTTGTTTGGTAAAATTTCCCCACTTGTGGACACCGGTGGTGTAGAGTTTGTGGGAAAAACCAGAGGGAAAGGTGTTTGCATAGTTTACAGTGGTGTGCTGGGCTGGGCTGCTGCCTATGTAAATTGGCTGATTCTGATACATTTCACCTGCAAGCTATGCTAGCTCTCCTTAATTACCTTCCTACTGCTGTTTTCCCTTCCCATTGCCTTCCTGTTTAAGCCCAGGGACACGCCACAGAAACACAGTGCTCAGATGTGCACGGAGCTGCTATTTCCTGGTTTACTTTTTTTTTCCATTTAAAACATGGTGCATGGTGCCCACACCTGTTTAGGCAATGTAAAGAGTGCTAGACAGCTTCAGACACGCCCCCTTGCTTAGCTCTGCTAAGCTAAGGGCAAACCCGAGCCACAGGGCTCCAATAAGCTTACAGTATGCATGAGGGGTGTCCTCTATGATGTCAGTTAGCTCTTAGTCTTGCACCATGGTCTTCCTGCACCAACACGGTTGGGTGCAGGCTAGCCATGAGGGGGGATCTTGGATTCAGTATCATTGCCCTCATTTGCATAGGATTGCCTGCTAATGCCTAGTTACAAGTCTAACACTAACCCTTCCCCCTTAGCAACCACTATTCACTGTCCATGTTGTCTTCTGCCTGCCATTGAGTATAATGGCAAAATTGTGATTTTGGATGGAATGATTATTTCATGTTCTTTTTTTTTATTTTTGGGCCGATCCCATTTGCACACTGCTGCCCTATGCTTAAACAGCTGAAATAGGCTAAAAAAAAATAAAAGTTTTTTTTTTATTTTTGCAACTGTTTTCCATGCCAATGGCCATATATTTGGCCATTGGCATGCTTTCCACATTATATGTACCCTTTATTTGGAGTTGTCATGGCTCTGTTTTGTAGTTTGCAGAAATGTACTTGGTTAGTAACCGATTACATTTTTGCAGACTACACTAGTACACTAGTCCTGCACGGCTGGTTGCTAGCTTCCTAATTTGCATGGTTTTCACCTGTAAATGGGATAATTTGCATACAGAAGCTGTGTTTTGTGCAGGAATAGTGCAGGAGCGCTCGTGCACGTCCCAGGAGCTTATTCCTGGATCGCACAGCGGCCATATTGTCTCCAGCATCTCCTGCACTATTCCTGCACGCCGTGCAGAGCTTGCTGAATCCTGGGAAAAGTCTTAATCATGTGATTAGCATGAGCAGGACCAGGATTGATTAAGATGTTGTTTAAATGGTGATTTAAAATTATTGAGTTTGTCGAAGGGTTTTATTTGTGTGGGGATACTATTCCAGAGTTTAGCAATGTATTGGGAGTAGATCAAATCTCCTGCAACATTATATGACTTATTTGTGAGTATTAAGAATTTGTTACTAGAACAGAGGTCCCTTGCTGGACAGTAGGGCAGTAATAGGTTTTGTAGCACAGGGCATTTTTCTGAATGATGAGTGAGTTTGTGTGCTGTAGTGAGTTGTGAATATGTTAGGTAGTTGTGTAGTTCAAGCCAGTTTAATTACTTTAAGCTATGACAATGGTGGATCCTATGAGGAAGATTTGTGGTGAATTTAGCTATTTTATTGTAGTGGGAGGCATCTTTCTTTGATGATTGTTTAAGCTTGTTAGGATAGGAGTGGCATATAAGAGAGTTGACAATAAGAAGGTGGTGGCTAGAGTTGTTGCAGTCTCTGTAAGAAATCCATAGATCCTATAAAGGGATCCTAGTTTCTGGTGTGTACATTTAATGGTATACAGTATATGCTGGTCATATTTGAGATTGTCATCTATTATATTGCCTAGTAAGTTACTGTGAGTTATAGTTTCAATGACAACATTATTTGCTGACTTTATGGTAAAAGATTGCTTTTATTAGCTTAGTTTTCTTAAGGTTGAGTAGGAGGCTTGATTATCTGAGCCAGGTTTCTACAGAGGAGAAAGAGTTTGGGGTAATGTCTTGGAGCTTATTTATTATTGAGGCCACACATATTAATATTGAGTTATCTGCATACTGAACTAAGCTAGCATGGTGAGTGGAGGTGTGGAGGTTATTAATAAATATATTAAATAGGAGAAGACCCAGGATAGAGCCCTGAGGGACACCTGTTGTAACTGCTTGAAAGGATGAGTAAGTTTGTTGTATGGAACCACAACAAAAAGTATTGTGAAAGTCCTATTGAGGAGAGCAGAATAAGCAGCTGCTGGTGCAAGACAGTATCAAGTGCCTTTGACAAGTCTAAGAACATGGTGGACACAAGCCGACCATTGTTTCTAAGTTGGTTTATTTTATTGGTAAAATGTAGTAGAGCAGTAGTGGTGCTGTGTTGGGAAATAAAGCCATGTTGTCTTTCTGAGAGCAGGTTATTTGAGGTTAGGTATTGCATCAACTTTATATGGATGCATTTTTCTAATATTTTAGAGGGGGGACATAATCGTTCATGTATAAAATACAGTCTATATATCAGTGTCATCTTGGTGAGATTTTGTGAAAACAGGGTCAACCATGTGAAGGTACTCACCAAGACTTCAGGATGAATTCAGTTCCAGCAATACTTCTCTTCTCTTCTTTTCTTGCCAATTTTATCATCTCCATATTTGGACCCCATTTTATCATCTCTCCATTCAGACCATTTTTTCTTTGCTTAATTAGTGTAAGCAGAAGGTTTAACCCTGCCTGTATTCAGGAGTTTTGATTGGTGAGAGTTTTCCTGTGCTGCCAAAAGTAATGTTATCTCAAGTAATGTTGATAATATTGTTTGAATGCTTATTTTGAATGGTTATGTGTTGATGATGTAAACTTCTAAGATTAAATAAACTGGTTGCAATGCCATTTTTTGTGTGTTTCATATGTTGAGCAGAGGTTTTTGGACAAAGGAATTTCATAGAATATAAAACATGTGGCAAGAGCAAGTAAATGAGTAGCTCAGGTGACATTCAAATGGAAGTTTGAATCCTCTGAGATACATGACTGTTGGCAGAAGAGGATAGCTTAATGATAGCTACTTTTTTAGTCTGTGAGATGTTCATGAATTAAAACAATGGGATTTTTCTTTCTGCTTACCTTTCAAATGAGACTGATAATTTCAACTCACAGTCATTTAGGGCCATCCAGTAGAGCTAACTGTCTTTGCTTCAGGTAGCAAGTTTTATTTATTTGTTGTTCTACTTTGCAGTGGTTTCTGAGGTAGATAAAACACATTTCCTCAAGGAATGCTCATTGTGTTAACAGCAGTAATGGTGTCAGACATAGCATCCTTTCATAGGTTCATAGGTTCATAGGTTCATACTAGGCTATCTGCCCTAGGGCATTTATAAGCCTAGCCAGAGTGTGTTTGGCTTTCGCCACCCATTTTAAATTTATTTTGCTATGCCTTTTTTTGAGGTTAGTATACTGTGCCTCTGTCTAACAGTGACACAGAAGTGATAGCCGGGGTAAACCTACGATCTCCCATCCACTCATCAAGATTCCTCTTGAAGAGAGTCAATGAGGGACTCTGCCTAACCTGGACTGGGATTTTATTCCAGAGTGAAGGGAGCCTCTGGGTTATGAATCTGTCCCTCCAGCATGTCCTATTTATTTCAGTGCTGAGGTTCAAGTCTCTCGAGCGCGTAGCTCGATGGGATTTGGATTTTCTGAGGTGCAGCATGTCCATTAATTCTGGGTTGGACATGGCTTTATACGTCAGGCACAGATCGCCTCTGAGCAGGTGGTATGCCACTGACCTGTTCCAGGTGCTACAGGCACCAATAGTCTGAAGAGTATGTGCTATTAAATTGCCTTGTTATTATTATGTCCATTTTCCATTTCCTCCTTCTACCTTAATTATAAAGGGCACACAAGTTGACATGCTGTGGTAATGCCTTCACACAGGCACTCTGTCAACTGTGATGGTATTATTGGCATGATGGTTTCCATGACTTTGTACATTACCTTAAAAAATTCTCCCAAAAATCAAGGAGTAAGTCCACATAGCACCCAGTACACTCATGTCAACAGTGTACTGAATGCCACGTGTATTGAGTCCATGTGGCACTCAGTACGCTGCTGACATGAGCTGCATAGTGAGATTAGGTTTGTATGTCAGGCATGTTTTTTTCTGTGGCACCCTGAGCATGCTGCATTATCACTGTGCTGATTCTAGCATACATCAAAGTCTGGGTCAAATATAGCTGACATTTTTCACAACTAGCAGCACATGCTACACATCTGTTGTTGTGTACACATATTGTACAGATCCTCTTGCCATCACCATGTATTGAACATGCATAGCTCTCTAACATGTTATGCTTTATGCCTTTAGCTCAGGATGTGGTTAAGAATGATTCTTCCAGGTGAACCCACTGAACCACAATAAAAAAATAAATAAATTCCTAAATAAAAACATTTTCAAGCCGGAAAGTGGTAAACTCTCAACCTGTAAAGTTAATTAAGGATTAGAAATAACAAAATGAATGAAAACACTGGCGCTGTCTCATGCATTTCTGTATGGTTTGATTGACAAACATTTAATCGGCTTATCAATATTTGGTACATTTGAGATGCAAATAAATTTAACAGAATCATCTCTATCTGCATTATCCCCCCTTCAAATATAACTTAACTATGACTAGGCTCAACAACAATATTATTTAAACACATCAGTATTGTCACACTGTTAACATGTGTATTGATTGCTGACATCTGTAAGCTTACATTTTATTTATTAAAACCATTAATGTATTCAAGTTGCACTGTTCACTTTTTATTAAGGAACCTGTTAAATATTTCTTTTTTTAAAGGAACTTGAACCATGGCTTGCCTTATCTTTTGAGTGACTGATATCTGTCATAAAGCAATGTTAATCAATCATCTGTCACCAAATGGGTGCCAGACAAACTGGTAACTGTCAAACAAATATTGATCAAAATATAAATTCTAGTCTTGTGCTTTTCAATTTTCTTCTTATGGTTCAGCAAACAGGACAATCAATTTCACTGTATCTGCCTTTGGTCCTTTCTGATTTCAGGGTGAATCCCATCAAGCACATTAGCTTTCCCTGGCCTGAGGCTTGTAAGTTCTTTCAGGACCCTTTCCTATGAGAAAGAGACCATTAGCTGTCCCCTGACTCAGAATGTTGTTTCTGTGGTTTAGGTGCTTCCTTTATTTTTTCTATTGTGAACACTAAGCACAAGTATGTATCCTTTGTGTCTGCATATGGGCAGACTTTCCTTCCGCTACATTAATCCTCAGTAACCACCTTCCCCTTTCTTATCATAGTAATCCATCTGTTGTGCCATGTTTTAAAGCATTCACTACCTATGGTTTTAACAGCGGACTTTTTATTTAACAATAACTTTAGTGCTGCACAATTATAAAATATTGATATAAGGAAATTGTTTATAAAGTAAGAGCTTAGGAAACAGTGTTAAGTATTGGGTAATTCCAATCAATTCAAACTATTACTTCAGAAAATATGGGCTAGGATTGATTTTACTGCAGTAACATTTGAATGTTAAGGAGATTCCCGCGTTCAGACATCTCTAACTGCAGCATTTACAGTTTAGCTAACACTAAAGGTAACTTGTCCAGTTACCTTATAACACAGTAGCTATAATTTTCATTAATTGTAGTATTGATGACCTTGGCACTTTTTGCTGAATCAGTAGTCTTGAATATATCAAAGTCACAAGGAACAGGAAACAGTGTAGTAAAGAGGTCAATAATCCTTTCAAAGATGAGGACCCTGGAGACTATAACACATACAGATTGCCAGCAGGCTGTTGAAAAAAAAGAACATCGTAATTGCAGAAAAAGTGAAAAGACACACAGGGCAATGCAATTAATTCCTCTGTTGCTACATGCATTAGCTGTACTGCTTAGCTATGGTTTGAAGCATTATTCCACATCTTGAAACAGCTATGCATGCCATGGCCATCAAGATTGAAGGGAAGGTAGTCTGTGGCCATAAGTATAAACTATTCTGTGATCTGCTCTGTGACATTGTATCTAGGGATATTTTCAAATGGGTGCAAGCAGTGTCAGTGGTGCAACAGGTAGCACACTTGTCTTTAGTATGGAAGGCTGTGGGATCTATTCCCACACCACATTGATTGATTGCTAGCATTGCAGTATAGCATAAGGGAGGTGCTGTTCTTTGGATGAAAGGTTAAACAGATGCCCCTTTTGCTTGAGTCAGCTATAACTCAGATGTATATAAAAATTTTACAGCACCTATTGAAAAGAGTAGGGTATTGGGTTGGATGACAAATGATTCTAATAATTTCAGGTATGATGTATGGGTTTCTTGGCTCATGATGGGGAACCTGTAGTTAGCAAGAATATGGTAATAGATTTTTCCCATAGTTAGTTGGACATGGAGTAGCTCAAGCATGTCATACTGTCTGACCAGTCTTGAGGTGTGCTTATCCTTTATGAAGATCAATACACTTCCGCCTTTTTTTCTTTCTTGTTCAGTAGGTGGTTGGAACATATGAATGCCATTATGGCCATACACTGATGGAGTGCTTTCCATGACTTTGAACCATGTTTCAGTAACTACAGAGGTCAGAATTCTCCAGGGTGAGGAGAGCTTCTAGGGAGTGCAGTTTCTTGTTGAGTAATACCTTCAGCTTGTCCTGAGTAGTTTTTGTTATGTTGGAAGGTTTGTCTGCTTGGCAATGCATAAAAAGGCACTATACAGGTGGATAATGTTTTTGGCCAGTATAAGGAAAAACTAGAGATGACATGTGAAGACCATTCCTGGCAAAGAAGCATGGCCTGTCAACCATGTTTTTATAGGTTAACAAGTATTAGACTCCTTTAGAATGACACCAGTAGCTAAGCCAATAGTTAAAATTGATCACTTTCTGCTGATATTGTGGCGTCATCCTTGAAGATGATGGAATGCTGCTCAGTGCTAGGCTCATACCTGCCTGTGACATATATTCTGAGAGTTCAATTATATCTCTCTTCATATAGTCCAAGGAGGTACATCTCATGTCATTCACACCCACATGGACTATCACTGAGTCATACTGGTTTTTAGGGGTAATGTCCTAAGTGCTTGCATGATCTGGTGGATCCTGGCTGCTCACAGGCAACTCTCTGTAATCTTCTTCTTATCCAGCCTGGCAAGGAAGACATTAGTGTGTCTCACAATGGAGTCTCCTATGATAAGGATATTGGATTCCGGAGTGTTTCACCTTATGGACTTAGTAATTGAGACACAATGAGATGTGGCTTTATTTGTTGTGATGGGAATTGTCTTGTTTGTGTGCATATGGAGTTTCTGGGGACTGCGCCTGAGAGGCCTTTGAGGTTTGGGAAAATTACATGTAAGCACTTTTGCATATGTGTGTCTAAGGTGCGATCCTTTGTGGGTGCAGTGAGTGATGTGAGTAAGTTGCTGACAACCTGCTTGTTGCTTTTGGTGTCTGTATGTGAGAATCTAGCTTCCAGTGTCAATATGTAAGTACATCTCTCAAATACTGTATTTGTCTGTTTGAGAATTAAGTGGTTGTCAGTGTACATAAGGCAATTCCTACATTGCCTCAGGATGCCCATGTCATCCAAGCCAGAGGCAAAGATAGCAGGAAAGTGCCCACCCATGGTTGCAGGTCCTAATGTGTACTTGCAAGGGATAGGAGTAGAGGATGTTTATAATTGGATGACGGAAGGGTGCTGACTTGGTGTAATCTGCAGCTAACCTAACCAGCGATGCTGCCCAGCAGCCAAACTAGATGGCTTCTGAGCAGTGAGAGGCTTGGTGCTATAATAAGGTAAGGTAGACCTAAATAGGTCTAACCAAATGTGTAAATGCTGTTCAGCATGCAAACTAGTTACCCTGTGAGTAACATGGGACTAAGGTAAAGTCCCAAGGTGTTTTTTATAGAGAAATTTCAACTTCTAGTGATTGCATATATACAAGACACTAGTAATCATCGCTGCATGAAGAGCAGCTTCACACAAATGTGAGGCTTATATATGACCAGAAAAAAGCAAGTTTTACACTAACTAGGCCTTAAATCCAATTAGATAAGCATACAATGAGCTTTCTACCAGCAATTTCCAGCTCAGATAGGTGAAATTAGCCCTCTCCTGCCATAAGAGTGCAAACTTTGACCATCTTAATGTAAAATGACTGGTTTGGTACCCAAATGTTAAGGAACCACAAAGAGATGCTGAGTACTAAGAAGGACTAGCTACAATATATTTCAGCACAGAATAACAGCCCTTACAGCAGTTTAAAAATGCAACATTAAAGAAGTGCAAAAAAAAAATAAATACCACAGTAAACTTTCATACTTTCATTGTATAATGAAAATGAGCAATGTTTCCAGATGTTGGTGACTGTACAAGGTACTAAAGGCACTGGCAAGCCATGTAAATATGCTGAATTTATGCCAGCACTGAAAATACCGAAAACTGATTATTGATCCTCTGGCAAATAAAATGACTATACTTAGAGCCCTGTTGAGTGCTTCCTAACTAAGACAGACCAGGCAAACCCA
This sequence comes from Protopterus annectens, assembly GCF_019279795.1. Lineage (NCBI taxonomy): Eukaryota > Metazoa > Chordata > Ceratodontiformes > Protopteridae > Protopterus > Protopterus annectens. The sequence continues at coordinate 14,450,679 of NC_056738.1, read as the reverse complement.
TACTGCCACTAGATGAATAATCTCATTCCTCCTAATATAAAAGCACAGTAAAAGAGTGTCCACAGCGAAATGCTACCATAAACAAACTTAAACTTATGGAAAGACAATAAGAAATTCAAGATAGCAGTGTACTTTAAACAGCTTATAAATGTATGATGCTTTGTAGAAATTAGTCAAGAGCCACTCAATTGTACGGAATTTATAACGCACTAAAAACAAAGTAAGTTGATTAATAAGCCCTCTGGCAAATACAACTACATCCAGGAATCTCTAGTGTGTTTTCCCAACCTATACAGACTAGGCTATCACTCACTGCCACTAGTTAGAAAATTCCTTGTCCTCTTGATGTAACCACATAGAAAAGAGCATGCTAGAGTGTAAAAACACAGTACTTTATCCAGCTAGCCAGATAATGAATTCAGACAAGTAAATCAGTAGAAGAGGCTATCAGAAGCAAAATGCACCCCCCCCAAAAAAAATAGGTATACAGCATAAGAATAACCAAGTTTAAAAAGCAGATCAAAGAATGGTAGGGTGAGTGGGAAAATAACCAGCAGGGAGTCACCAACAGTGCTTGTAGTTTTTGCAGGCCTTGAGTCTTATCAGAAAAGACAAGGTCATAGATATACTCTGTGTATTTAAGTATTTCTCAAGAAACAAATTAACCAATGAAAAAAAGAATGTGAAATATGCAGCCTGGGTAATTTAAATATCTATCTGCCATGTAGAAAACAAAAACACCAGACCAAGCAGAGTTCTCAAAAGAGAAAATAAAATGGAACAGGTAAAAGAGAAAGCAGCTCTGTCATTTTAGGCAAATCAGAGACAAACATGATTACTTTTACCACCAGCAAGGAGTCACCAACATTGTTTGTAGTATTTGCAGGCCTTGAGTCTATCAGAAAAGACACACTCTAGGTCTACAATTGCACAGTTCTACAATGGCTTCCCACAGCTGTTGACCATCTTCTTCCCTGGAAATCCATCTCCAAGTATAAGGCCCTACCTTCAGATGAGGTACAACAGTCTTCACATAAACTCCTGCCCAAGACAACTGATACAGAAGAGAATGAGCCTTGAATGTGACACACATAACAATGAGTCTCCCCTGAGACTAAAATGAGTCTTGCATGACCATGGCTTAGATAAGCCATTGTTATATGAAAATATACTCTACAATTCATCTCCTAATGGCTCAGTAAATCAATATGCAGGAATGTTTCCTCTATCTAATATACAGCATTACATGATTGCTCTTAAAAGAACAGTATTATTTGCATACCATTTGCATCACAGAATGAAATTAACAATGCTTTAAAACCAAAACACTCAAAATATTATAATTATTTATGTTGTAATTACATTGTCTATAGCATTCAGTGCCTCAAACTGCTTCATACCCCCATTCCAGTATAAAATCTTTAGTTTTAAACTTAAAAGGAAAGGTTGTGTGACTTAGATAATCTGGCCACCTGTGCAAAGAAAGCAACCATTTTTCTGATAGCTTAGCACACAGCAAAATGCCAGGGTGGAATGTAGGCTAAAAGGCATCAAAAGCATTATTATTATGGCCATAAGTAACCCATACTATGCCATAATTATACACTGTTCCTGTTTCCTGAAAACTAATCACAGCTTTCTCATTTACTGTTCTAGAGCTGGCTGCAACATCTGTTACCACAAATTCTGGTAATGGAGTCCTATGTGAGTCAAAATATTACTGTTCAATTAGATTTTAGGACAGCAATGTGATCATTATTGAATTCCTGTGAACTCTGCACCTGGTTCCTCTAACTACCGTCCTTATAGTGTGTTCTGTAAACATATCCTTGCTTTTATAGAAACTTACTGTATTACATTTCTTAATTCCTTCCACCATACTATATGTTGAACTAAATGTTTAGTAGTTTATGTTTTTCCTTTCTTGGATTGTTCTTGCTGCTGAGAATTCAATTAAAGTAACTGGTTACTGTGCTCAGGTAACAAGTTTGCACTATTCTTTTCAAAGGCAACACTAACTTCACTGTATGAATCCTTACATCCTACTACATTTATGTTGATTTTACATTCATTGTTTTCTCTTTCATTAACAGAGTTCTCATCAGTATAATTTTGCATTTCTCTTTTGTGTCCAGCAGCTACCTTTGGTTTCTTAGTTTGGCATTTCTGACAAACTTTCTTCTCTACAAGCCTGCTCCCAGTGCCTTGTGCTGCTTATTCGATGATTTAGGTACTGTATAAGGATTTGACTATACTTCCCTTGACTGCATTTTTATACCACCGCTCTACAACTCATTGCTGAAAATTCATCCTTTTTCCATTCTTTCATTACATAGATATAATATATTTATTTGTGCCAACAAAATATTTTCTGCAGATAGCACAAGTACCAAGAATTTGTCTTTTGCTTTGAGTTCTTTACTTTTACCAGTCTTATTATACAAACATTTCTGCATTATCTGAGCTTTTTCACTATGTTCATCAGTGCTCTGTTTCTTTTTTGTAAATTAGTGTAGTGCTCGATAACACTTCTATATGGTGATTTGTCTTATTCCTTGGTCTCTTTGCAATACCAAGTAGATCTTATAGATGCCTACTGTACAACAGCTCAAATAGAGCAAACCCCATTGATTCTATTGACACCTCTCTTATTGTAAACAACTGATCAGCTTTTACAATCTGTTTCACTTACTTCCTTAACATTAATTTTAATTCTTTTATTAACTGTCTCTACTAACCTATCAGTCTGCTAGTGGCAAACTGATGTTTTTGACTGCTTAACCTGAAAACATTGGCACAATTGCTGCATAACCATTGGCATAAAGGATGCACCTTGGTTGATAAATACCTATTTAGAGATACATACTCTAGCAAATAATAGCACTGATTTCTTGATAACTTCCTGCGGTACAGACATAATGGTTAAGGTCTTCACCACCCATGCATAAGGTACAAGGCATGTTCTCCCTGTGCCTTTGTGGGGTTCCTACCATCTCCCAAAAACATACTGAGTATTTCTGCCTTAAGCTCACCTAAGAATGGAGTTATGGGCAGCAGCACAGATTGCAAATGGTGTCCTATAGGGGAAACAGTTTTATAGACCAATTTCTTTGGACATCAGCTGTGTTACACAATATCCTCTAGCTAGGAGACCATGGATTGCAGACTGCTTACCATGTCAGGGATAGCTACTCAGCAGTTTAAAAATTGGGTCTAGATGAGTCAGTCATGTTAAATAATGTTGCCAGAAATGGGCATGGGTATTTGCCAGTAATAAGTGAGTCGACAACCTGACCTACTCTGATCTATGACAGGGACTCATGCTAACAGTGGGAATGGTCTATATAACCCTATGGGCTAGTGTGTGCCTGCCATAAAGCTCAGCAGGCTTGGGTCAATAAACTATTGGTTGGCTGGAGTCTAGTTGCCCAGCTTGAGTTACCTGGAATAGCTCTGTTGAGGGAAAGCTGGATGTAAACCAATCAACCTGCCAAACATGAATAAAGAATTGTTGCAGTCATTGTCAGTTCACTAACAGGATGCCACTTGGAAGTGGATGATATGATGATAAGGAGAAAGTTGGAGAGCCTATGTATCCAGGAGACAAGATGGAAAGATAGTGCAGCAAAACCATTTGGCTCGGTATCCAGAGTTTACTACTCAGGAGGAGGACAGACTAGAAATGGAATGAAAATTGTGGTGAGGGAGAGGTTTCAGAGGATAGTGAGGGATGCCATCAGAGTTAGTGACAGACTCACAGCAGTCAGACTCCTGTGTAAGGATAGGACACTATTCATAATGTCAGCCTTTGCCCCACAGCAGGGTTGTGATGGTGAGGAAAAGAGTGCATTCAGACAGCAGTTGCAGGACCTTCTAGATAAAGCAGGACAACATGAATTGGTGATGATAATGGGTGACCTGAATGCACCTATCTGAACAGACAGGGCAGGATATGAGGACTGCCATAGTCTACATAGACAGGGCAACAAAAATAAAGAAGGAAAAGATATTCTTGACTTCTGTCTGGTAAATGCTTTGATGGTAGCCAACATACTGTTCTGCAAAAGAGGCAGTCACAACATCACATACAAGAATGAGCAAAGTGCAACCCAAGTAAGCTTCCTCCTAGTAAGGAAAGGGCATTGGGATAGAATCAGTGATGGAAAAGTCATCCCTTGTTGGAACACAGCATAAACCACTGGTTGCCACAATCTGCTGCTAGCAGTGGTCAGAGAAGTTTCTAAGATCAACAAAGACAAAACTTGAAGACCTGGAGAGAAAGCACAGGAGTTCAAGTAATTACTCAGTGTTTTAGCACCACAGGAAGAAGACTAAATTGGTAGAGTTGAAGAATAATGGAAGCACCTCAAAAAATCATGTGTAAGGATTATAGAACAGATTCATGGCTGAGCCAGGTATGGCAACAAGGTATATAAGGAGAGCTAATTGTGGAATGCAGGAGTCTAGGAATTTATCAAAAGAAAGAAGATGAGTGGAGAAAAAAGTGGGAAATAGAAAATTCAGACCAGGCCAAGAAGGAATAATGTTTGACTTTCAAAGCTAAGAGAAGACTTGCAATAATAAAGAACAAGGCGCCAGAGGCACTCTGTCACCTTCTGGAAAGTAACAAAACAACACTCAAAAACGAGAGTAGGTGCCACAAATGTATCCCGGATGAACGGGCTTCCGAATGAAGCAACAATACAAAAGTAAACTCCAAAAGCACTGCAGTAATGATCCACGCTGTTGTGTTTGTTGTTAGATAAAAACCAATAGTTTAATGATAACCAAACCGTGAAGGTAGAAGCAAGACAAGTAACGTAAAACGCTCAGAAATGCGTTTTTCGTTCAGAACACTGCCTGAACTTCATCAGACTTACAACAGTGCTGCAAACACATTCTACTTAAATATTTTAATTAATTATTAAATTAATTAATTAACACAGTACTTAATAAACGTCCAACCAACCAGCCACTTGTAAATAAATTAAATTGACGAAAAAATAAAAGATAGAAAAATGATTAAAAACACCAAACATAATATTCTTAACAATGGTTAAGAAATAATCTAAACATTAATTAAAAAAGTAAAATGAAAATAACTTATCAGCCAAGTAGCTTAGTAGTACAAAACGTCAGTGTACAGTACACTGACGTTTTGTACTACTAAGCTACTTGGCTGATAAGTTATTTTCATTTTACTTTTTTAATTAATGTTTAGATTATTTCTTAACCATTGTTAAGAATATTATGTTTGGTGTTTTTAATCATTTTTCTATCTTTTATTTTTTCGTCAATTTAATTTATTTACAAGTGGCTGGTTGGTTGGACGTTTATTAAGTACTGTGTTAATTAATTAATTTAATAATTAATTAAAATATTTAAGTAGAATGTGTTTGCAGCACTGTTGTAAGTCTGATGAAGTTCAGGCAGTGTTCTGAACGAAAAACGCATTTCTGAGCGTTTTACGTTACTTGTCTTGCTTCTACCTTCACGGTTTGGTTATCATTAAACTATTGTTTTTTATCTAACAACAAACACAACAGCGTGGATCATTACTGCAGTGCTTTTGGAGTTTACTTTTGTATTGTTGCTTCATTCGGAAGCCCGTTCATCCGGGATACATTTGTGGCACCTACTCTCGTTTTTGAGTGTTGTTTTGTTACTTTTTCTGCCTTTCCGGTTCTTAGTTTACCTTCTGGAAAGTGACTGAGTAGATAACACAAGGCTTTATCAAGTTGTAAGGCAAATTCAAAAAGATAAATACGATAATCAGACACTCTTCATGAGGGATGCCAGCAATAATCTGTACCAGTCCAAGAAACATAAAATGTAGACAGAAAGAGTATTTCCAGAAGTTTTTGAATGAAGAAAACCTCACAGAAGCTTTTTTGCCCTGACACCATGTACAATTGAAGAGGAACCTAATTTACAAGCATTAAGAACAGCACTAAGGAAAATGATGTCAGGAAAAACAGTAGGCTCGTATGATGTCACAGGCAATATGATCAAGACATTGAGAGAGGGGAGAAATGGCTCCTTAGGGTACTCATAGCAATATGGAGAGAAAGGCATATCCCAGATGAGTGGAAAGTAAGCATACTAGTGCCATTTGTATGAGAACAAAGTGGACATCCACAACTGTGGGTAGTACAGAGGTATCAAACTCCTTTCACACTTCATGAAAGTTCTTGAAAGGGTGCTTGATAAAAGAATATGTAGAAAAGTAGAAAGTAAGATGGGAGATGAGCAGTTTGAATTCAGATCAGGATGCAAGCACAACTGCCCTGATGTTTACAGTGCAACAGATAATTGAGAAGAAGCTGAAGATGAAGAAAGAATTCAACTGGGCATTCATATATTTGGAGAAAGCATATGACAGGATCCCCCCAAAAGTTGATTTGGACATTTCTGCAGTGGTTTGAGGTTCCAAAAACATTGGTAGAATTAATGCAAGCTTTGTACAAAGATGCAATGACTCAAGTACAGAGTTTGGTCTCACAGTCCAGCGGGGATGGGTGTGTATCATGGTACAGCTCTGAGTCCACTACTGTTCAAACTGGTGACTGACTACATTAGCAAGGAGGTTGGAGAGGACAGATCAACAAAGTTGCTGTAAGCAGAAGATGTGGCATTACATGCAGGCTTTGAGCAAAAACCTGAACAAAGGATGTGCGAATGGAATGCAAAACTGAAGGCACATGGGATGAAACTGAGTACAGATAAAACAGTTGTACTGGAAACAAATGTGGAAAATCTGAAGAAGATAAGAAATGTGATATAAGGGAAATATTGGATCAGGTTAACAGCTTCAAGTGTCTGGGAGGGTTAGTTGAGGAGAAAGGAAATCTGAATGAGGAGGTCACAACTAGAATCAGAGTTGCTGCAGCCAATTTGCACAGAGTGTCAGTGTTAGAGTATGACAGAAGAATGTCAAAAAGCTGAAAAAGTAAGGTATATAAAAAGTGGTGCGACCAGTACAACTTTATGGTACAGAAACCTGGTAGTAAAGGCAGGGTAGATGAGGAAGCTAGATATGATGGAGATTAAGTGCCTGAGATGGGTAGTAGGATGCACACTATGCAACTGATAAAGAAATGAGGGCATCAGGTAGAAGCCAAAGTAGCTCCAATTGCAGAGAAAGTCAAAGAAAACTGATTATAGTAGTTTGGGCACAAGTGCATAAAAGCAGAAGACAATCTGGTAAAGAAGATTTGGGAGAGGCAGGAAAAAGGCAAGAGGAGATAAAGGCATCCAGCAAAGAGATGCATGGATTGTGTGAGAGAAGACCTGTGACAGGCAGATATGGCTGTCAAAGAAGGTAGGAGAGTAACATTGAATTGAAAGAGATGGCAACAGTTGACACAACACCCCTACCTCATGTAAAAAATGGGAAAAGGGGGGTTGATGACAATGATTTCTGGCAACAGATTTAGCTTTAGCTTTGCATTAAGGTGCAATGTCTGAAAATTTGGTGACATAGTCTGCTATGACCAAAATGATTTTATACCCATTCATTGATCTTACCAGCTGCCCAATAATATCTTTAGCAATATGGTCACATGACATATCTATAATAGGCATTGGAATGATGGGATTCATGAATCCAGGCTATGGAGCTGTTTTCTGACATTATGGATGAACAAAGTTTTTGTATTTTTTATAATTAATAATCAATAAAATCTGGCTAATACCCAAGCCTTAGTTTCATGAATTCCAGAATGTGCTTCAAGTATATAATATGACTATATGCAAATTTCATAGCACCCAACTTAATTACCTGTTTTTAATTTGTACTCACCCTATATAAGAGATCATTATAGTGCATGGAGCTCACTGATTATGCTCTAATATTTAGAAAATGACAAATCAGTTAATAGCATGAGTGGCGCAAGACGTGACCTTAACAATTGTTAAGCACCCCCTGCTTGTATTTTTAATGCTGGGTCTAGCACTCTTCAGTAAAATTTGCCAGTACTATCTAGCAAATGACAACAGCAGAACAACAGATTAATTTCTGCCTGCTGTCCATACCAATAAGGTGTTCTAAACTTCCTCTTAAAACATAAAAGATAGAATAACAGGATGTCTGTTTGCCTGTATTTTCTAAAGGATTTGGTGTCTGAAACTTAAATGTATGTCATTATTTAGTGACTTTAGTTCTCAGTGGTTTCTCTTAAAATCAAGTATTTTATGAGGAACTGACCAAAAATGTGAAGCAATAAACATTCTGTGAAAATCTGGTCAGTTAAGAGCCACGAAAGGTGAGTGTAAATGTAATGGACTGCATTACACTACCTCTCTGACAGAATCTGCTAAGTGTTTATGGAAAAATACTTGGCATTTTTTTTTGTAACTAGGAGTACACGGAGTATATAAACCTCCTGCACTACAAAGAATTCTGATTGGGTCTCACCAATTCTAAACGTTTATTATGTGTTCTTGACATGGATGCCAAGATTCACCTATCAAGCTTATCTTTTGAGGTGAATTTCTTGGCATTCATGTCTCAAACACATAATACGTTGGTTAGGATTGGCAACCTGATCATAATCCTCTGTGTTTAGTTCAACATAAGAGTAAGACTCTTCTACTATCACTTCTGTAATTTTCCTTGATCTCAGTAAGTATCATCTTCTGATTAACTTTTTAGAAAGTTCATATGGCTAACATCTAAAGCTTCTAAATTTGGGTAATTCTAATTTGTTTTGTAGCTTAGGGTTCAGTTTTTTCTTCAATGACCACTGATACAGGTTCTTCTGTGTCTAAGTCTTTCTCTGCAAATGGTAGCTCTTAAACAAAAATTATCTGAAGTTTTACTTTTTTCCATACTCACACATGTATGTTGCCTAGCGTCCCCTTTACCTGAATTTTGTTATAAAATTTAAGAAATGCATTTCTGACCAAATTGTGTTTTCTCTTTTCATTAAACTAGCGATTTAGTTCTTATTATCAGTGTTCCATTTTCCATTAGAATTCTCTACTTTTAGGGCACCCTGTTTCAGTTTGAGAGAAAGTTTAGAATTTTGCTAAGGTTTTACATTTCCAGACCTCCTAACTTAACTTGTTGGATTGTTCCTCTTTGCAAGGAATTCCTTTTTCCTCAGTTTCTCTAGTCATTTTTAGTCCCTGCTTTGTAATACCTTCCGGCTTCAATATTTTGTTATGCAAATCAATTCCTCCAATTAGCTCTATTCAATAGGGTATACATTTATTTTATCTTCATGTAATTATGCTTCACTGTGTATATTTTCTTCACTATCTGAAATTTCCTTTAGTGATTTTCTTGTTTCACGATTGAACTTGAATTCTTCATATATTTTCTGAGCTGTTTTCTGCTTTTGTGTTAAGCTTAGTACCTTACATTGTTCTCTTTAATGTACTAATACTACATCTTTGACAATCTTAACAAATGCAGTGTTCTGGTATATTCTTATTTCAAGATTCAGAAAGATAATGGGGTTAGTTTTATCAGTTCTTTTTCACTGTTAGGATCAGGCTCTAGTCATACATATGTATAAAATCATGAGTATAGCACAACAGAACGTGACTATGTCTATGGTTTGGTGCTAACACATACTAATAGGTTGGTAGATGACAATTATTTTTCAGGTGTCTGCTATGCTTGAGATATTCCTAATATCTTAGATTTTTTACAGCATTGTAGGCTATTGTTGCACACTGCTCCATATAAGGGAATATAAGTCACTATTTGTTGGGAATGCTGTATTACATATAGGGTTGTGATCCTCCTACTTTTTACAGCATCGTGGACTTCTATTGCACTTTTCTTTTTCATATAAATGAGAATGCTGTATTCACATATGAGGTTGTGATCCTCGTACTTTTTACAGCATGTTATGTACTGGGAATAATGTATTTTAGATGGATATTTTCCTACTTTTTGCAGTACTGTAGGCTAGTATTGTTCATGGTTCCTTATGATGAAATGCAGATCAGTATGTTGCGTTTGAATTTTGTATCATTTAATTATTTAACATTTGTTTACCGGGAAAGTCCTACTTGGAACAAGCCAATTTTCAGCAGAGGCCTAGGGAGAAACACTGCAAATGCATGTCTTTGTAACATGGGAGGAAATGGAGCACCTGGAGGAAACCCACACAAATGCAGGGAGGACATGCAGACTCCACACAGAAGGCACCCCAACTGAGAATTGAACAGGAGAACCTCTTGCTGTGAGGCAACAACACAACCTCTGCACCACTGGGCTTCCCATCAGAGATAGAGGAGCGTCCACAAACTTTGTACAGCACTGTGGACTAATTCCTTATATCTATCTATATCTACCTATCTATATGTATAAATATTCCTGAACACTCTGGTTATGGAGGGATTTCAATTATCCCACCATCAGCTGGGAAACCTACTCAAGTCTTAACTCACTAGCACAAAAGTTCCTTGACTTTGTTAACTCAAATGCCCTAGAACAAATTGTTAATTTCCCAACAAGAGGAACAAACATACTAGATCTGGTCCTCACAAACATGACAAATGGATGCACTGCCCCAACTGTCGGAACCTCATTAGTTAAATCTGACCTCAAATCAGTCACCTTTGAGCTGGCACTAACACTAGAACTCACAAAGGGCAAAGTCAGACTAAGAAACTTCAGCAAGACAAACTATACCCTCCTAGGTGAAGGTATAAATGCATTCCAAGCCCCACCTGCAGATAGATGTGGCAACTGCACTAAAGCCCTGTACAATCACTTGCATAAGTGTATAGACTCAGCTATACTAGAAAGAATCAAAGCCAGAGCCTAGTAAAAACAAGCCACATTGGTGAACATCCAGCATCAACAAACTTTACAATAAATGCAAAACGTTGCTGTCCAAGAAAACAAATGTGAGGCCCCAACAATGGAAAAGCACCCTCCTTAGTCTCAAAAGGCAATTAAGACAACATGTGAAATCCTCTAAGGGCATCTATGATATAAACTTAGCAAGCCCAGCCAAAGATAACCATAAGGCCTATTACAGCCTAAAGGGTAGTACTTACTGACCCCACAGGGATAGCAAACCTGCTAGGAGACAGATTTGTTGAAAATTTCACTCCCTTATCCCCTCCAAACATATCACATATTTTGCCCGAATATCTGAAGAGCAGGTCATTAAAGCCTTGTCCAAGGCAAAAAAACACAGCATCTATGGGACCAGATGGCATCTCAGGCTGTCTTCTAAACAGGTAAAACATGAACTAGCATCACCATTAAGTACCCTTTTCAATCATAGCCTAACCGCAGGCTTTGTTCCTGCATAATTGAGGACAGAAACAGTTATTCCCCTCCACAAAGGTAATCTGACAACAGATCCAGGGAATTACAGACTCATAAGCCTGACCAGCCTCAACTGTAAGGCCATGGGACGTATAATTATGGAGCTCATAAATAATGATAGTTGGCCTCCAAACCCTGGATCCAACCCAGTTCGGCTTCATCAAGGGCAGATCCTGCCTATTAAATCTGGAGGATTTCTTCAAAAATGTGACCAGGGCCATTGAAGAGAGCAAATCTGTGTGGACAGCATACCTCGACTTGGTAAAGGCTTTCAACATAATCTCATACTCAGGCATTACTGATAAACTTAGCAAACTGAATGTAAACCCCTTTGGTGTAAGATGGCTTGCCAACTGGCTCACAAACTGGACACACACTATCAAAGTGGGTGTCTCCACATCAACAAACAGACCTGTTACCAGTGGGGTGCCACATGGGTCAGTGCTGGGCCCCCTACTGTTTGGTGTATACTTCTCAGAATTTTAGGCCATAACTAAGGGGTTGTGGCTGACCAAGTTTGCAGACAACTGCAAACTAGGTGCAATTATTAAATCCCCAAATGATATCCATATACTCCAGGAGGGTCTTATGCAGACCAACAACTGGTGTCTTAGTCACAGTCTCAAACTGAATGCAAAGAAATGCATCACCATTCCCTTTAGCAAAACAATGTCCCTTCACGGTATCAAATCAACAGCACTACTCTAAGTACCTATGAAGTGGTAAGGGATCTGGGATCACAAGTTGACCTTAACTTTAACCAGCATGTGTCTACTGTAGTAAGAAAGGCTTTCTATGTAGTTGTTGTTGTTGTTGTCTTTTGGCTTTTCCCGGTTAGGGGTCACCACAGCGGAATTCCGGTCCACTAATGATTGGCAGTAGATTTTCACAGTGCCGAGTTGCCAGCTCGACGCCCAACCTTCAACGAAGGCACGACCATTCACGCATGTCTTTTGGAATGCCACTTGACCCACGGGGAGGACATGCAGACTCCACACAGAAGGCACTCCCCGCACACTAGCTGAGAATCAAATGGGAGAACCTCTTGCTGTGAGGCAACAATGCTACCACTGCACCACCGCGTAGTACACTTGATTAATAAAGGCATTGCCTCGAGAGCAAAGGAGGTTATAGCCCCTCTATACTTGGCACTAATCAGGCCCATAATTGAGACTAACACCCTGTTCAGCATGTACCATACAAAGCACCTGCAGCAATTAGAGAGACCTCAGAGGTTTCTAGCAAAGAAGATCAAGGGACTTCAGCATGTGCCTTACAAAGACTGAATAAAGTCCCTATCACTATTCTCTGTATCACATAGACTTCTTGGGGAGACTTATGTCTGGCTTACAGAGCAATCTCAGACCCAAACCTAATGAACTTGCTGCACATCATTAAATCAAACTGGACTAGAGCTACGTGTTTCAGGGACCTATATATGGTCTGCGACTTAAATAGGACATGTTGGAGGGGCAGATTTGCCTCCCAGCAACTACTGCATCTTGCGAATAGGCTACCAATTCATGTGAAACAGAGCACCTCTATGACACTGTTTAAAAGGAACCTGGATGAGTGGGTGGGGCACCATAAATTCTTACCACGGATAGCACCCACAACCCTCCTGGACATGTGTAGTCATTACTAAATGCAATCCTGGGTGCTGACTAGCTTATCTACGGTATTACATTGGAATGAAATGGCTAGGCTTGAAATGCCCTACGGGTCAATTGCCTAGTAAACTCTTATGATTCAATGATTGCCTTGTGAATACTTAGTGGTTAGTAGGATTTCTGAGTTAGAGAAAGTTGGCAGGGACAATGGGGAAAATGAAGATACCTAGTTTTTTTGTAGAAAATAGCAACATCATCAAGTCTTTTGTTGGCTCTGTCAAACTGATAATGCTAAAGCATGGCAGAGCAATTTCTTCATTTTATGTTTCCCAACAGAGTCAGGATTCTGTGGCAACTAAAATTCCTGGAGTGTGTAGTGGTAGCTATGCATGCACTTCAGGGAGTTTGTTATAAATAACTGTGTAAGTTGGTGTGGTATATATGAAGACCATGATGGCACTGTGGGTGAGAATTTAGCAATAAAGGAGCTGATAGGGATATCCTGTTTGGTATCTGAATATGCTGAGCTGGGCCTGGGTTTGGGTAGATGTCACCACTAAATTTTGTGGTTATGGAGGTATGATGTTAGGGAAAGAAGAATGTTTGCTTGATTTGTTTGTGAGTAAATGGCTGTTGCTTTCGATAATTGTCCTCAAATAGTAGGGTGTATGAGACCTGGTATAGATAAGATGTGATTAGGGGAAATGAGGTTCAGTATTTTGCTTGGAGGACACAATATAAGAGTTTTATTGGAATTGTGAGGGTAATGGATGTTGGCAGGATGCTAAGTGTGTAAGTAGAAGAAGTAGTACTAGTATGAGGAATTGCAGAGAAACATGCTTCTGAAAAATGAGAAATAAAGGAGTTTAAAAGAACAGAGGATGAGGATCTAGCTAAAATAGGCAGTAGGGAAGGTTAATTTTGGGAAAAGTAAAAGTTAAAAATGAAAATTAATAGATTGTGTTTATCTACAGGCTTATAGATGATTTTGAGATGTGTAGGTGTTTAAGAGTATAGGTGTAAGGAATAGTGATTTGAAAGAGGATGAATTTAAGTCGTGAGGGGTATGTTAACTGTGTAGGATAGTTATGCATAAGGAAGGGTAGCAAAGCAGAACATATTGGTTTAATTGTGCATGAATGTAGAGAGACTGAGGGTAGCTGGTGTAAGCATTACAGAGAGATGTGGGCAAGGCTAAGAGATATTATAGAGGAAGAAATGAGAGATACATAATACTCTGATTGTAGTATATGAGAAAAGATCAGAGGGATGAATGGAAGAGGGAGTTTTGCTCATGAATGACTTAGAGATACTGTTGAGGAGGAGTCTGAGTGGAGTTGATATACTGCAAAGCAGTATGGGATGGAGAAAGGCTGTTGGCAACAATGCTAAATGTTTGATATAAGCTAGAAAATAGATGAATAGAGACATGAGAGCTTCTAAAATAGCATTAAAGGTGCTTGGAAGGCTTAAGGAATACATACATACATGCATACAAATATTTCAAGCATGGGCATTAATGGCCTTCTAGCTTGCCTGTATACCAAAACACAAGCTCCCATGTATGATACTTACCATATCCTATTTGTAAGCCATGCAACTATCCATCTTATCAAGAATACATTGATATCTAGTTGTTCTAATTTATTGATCAGTGTTTTGTGTATGACCCTGTCGAACATGGAAGTTAAATCAATATAAATTACATCATAACACAATTTTTTCATTCATCGCTGTTATTATAATGTTACAGAACATCATGTTACAGATGAAAATAGATCTATTTCAACATATGCATGCTGATATATGGTTTTAAGTCCCAACTTACCAATTTTGACAATAACTTATCCAGTATTAACTTCTCCATTATTTATCCACAACATGAAAGTAGACTTATGGGTGTATATGACTCAGGTTTGTCCTACTCCCATTTCCCTTAAAAACAGGTTTAATAAGCTCATGTCTCTAATCTTGAGGAATCTCCCCATATTTATATGACCCAGTGGATAACAAATATAATGATACAGTAATTTCTTGCTGAAGTGTTCTGAGGTCATTGTTATTAATTCTGTCTCCTCCCTCTGCTTTGTTTGGATTCAGTTTGTGCAGTTCTTTTTCAATATAATTCTAATTTTATTCCAGTATCTGAGGTTACCTGCTTGTTACTAGGACAACTTATCACTCCCTCTGTGGAGCCAAACTGTTTTGCATAAGATTTTGTAAATATATATATAATCTGTTGTGTCTGAGAATAAATTTTAGAATCTGCACATGGTTTATCAATTTGTATATCTTTACTCCTTCCAGGTTATGTATCTATAAAAAAGTTTCCTATTATGCTAAATATATTTATATAAATTTTCTTCAAATGTTTCTTGATCTTGTCTCACAATATGCTTAATCTGTTTGTCCAGCTTGTTTATTTCAGTCCTCAAAGTTGTAGTTTGACCTCTCTTCCATTTTTTTTTATATTTTTTTGTCTCTCGCCTTAATCAGATAGCTTGTTCTTATGGAAATACATCGCCCTTATGTTGTATGCCTAAATCCTGATGTTAAACATTTTTTTGATTTTTTGCACTCAAACAATTTTGCTTTCAAAACTTTCCACATTCCATCTGCAGTTTTTCCAATGAACACATCACTCCAGTTATTTTTACATAGCGACTGTTTTGTTTCCATATAATCTGTAATAAACCTTCTGTGCATTGGTTTAGATTTCAGTTTTGCAGAATTATCTAACAACAAATTAACCTTTATAACCCCATGATCACTGCATATCAATGGTGATAAAACTTGACTTGAAGTAACAGTAATTTCTTTAGGAACAAAAACAATGTCTAGTATGGTCCGTTCCCTGGTAGTTTTTTTGCAAATTAAGCAATTACTGTTCTTGAATATACATTGTGAATAACTTCCTTACTAGCATTGTTGAATCAATATTATTCCAGTCTGTTTAATATTATTCTTCCCTCCTGTGTTTCATGCAAGAAATGTATGAATTCCTGTAGGTCATCTGCACTTGACTTGGATGGTCTATACACTCCAGCAATTGTTATATGTTCCAGGTTGTCTTTATTGTCACAATTTCACAGTCTAAAGTACTGATGTTATCACTGAACATGTAATAATCACATGTCTCATAACTATCTTTAATCCCTAAAATAACACCTCCACCTTATTTTTTTTTGTTAGAATGTCTGTTACAGTAAAAACATTTATACCCTGACATAACTTGTTTCCAGTCATTGTTCTTTAACCATGTTTCGCAAACAATAACATCAATCTTGTGGGAACACAGCAAATTTTCCAGTAAAAAATGTTATTATTAATGCTCCTAGTATTAATAATCATCAAAGAAGCATCAAATGCTGCTATCTGTGAACTGTTAAATTTTCAACCTGGCAAAAATCCTGCCTAATGTTTGTCAAATATTGCAAAATATCTGCTGCAAAAATTCTTTCCCCTGATCTTGACAAGCGCATGCTATCCTGTCTGAACATATGTGTGACCAAAACTAGGCTTGGATGCTCTACACATTTCCATTTTTTAAAATAGGACATTTTTTTTCCATGTAGGTATTTACCCCCAAAAATATTTTCTTTCACGGTGACCCGATTAGCCTTTCTATAGGAGATTTGTGAAAAATACGTCCTAACACCAATAAAAACTTGGCTATCTAAGATAGCTGTCAGTTCCCTACTAACAGTCAGGAGAATCCTTGAGGATGAGATCATTTGTACTGACATGAATAAAAACAGATCCGTACTTCCATAAATTAAGGAGTTCAGAGGCTTGTCTCACATCTTCTATTTTTGCTTCTGGCAAGCATAACACTATTTGATGTTCATAATCTTCTCTGCAAATATAAGTATCAGTTCCTCTAATAATTGAATCTCCAATTATAAGGCTATCTTTGCTGACCAGCTCTAAAGAATCTTCAACTTCTAAAACAATAATATCTACTGTATCAATTGTTACAAAGGATAGATCTTCATCACCATTAGTTTTATTAGTCCCACTGTTTTCATTGTGTATTAAATTCTCATCCAGCTGGCATTGTAAAAATATAACTTGAACCATGTACTCAACATCTGACTTTTTCTTTTTTCTTACAGTAATCTTCTTCAATTCTTCTACATTCAGTTTTGATTTCTTCCTTTTTACCTGCATCTTGCCTTTTTTTTATCTTCTCTTTTGGAAAAATTATGCTTTTTTTCTGTAGACTGAAGGTTTTCTGATAGCAAAATATTTTCATTCCCTATTGTCCTTTTTAGGACGTATTCTCTTTACTTTACAGACATTAATCAGTTTCTTTTTCTTCCTTGTTATTTGCTGTGAACTTCTTCCTTTCTTTTTTTGTTTTCTTCTAAACAATCTGGATCCTCAGATTGCTGAATATATGCATCCAGAATTCCAAAATTGTCAGGGGCATCATCTTGTTTCATAGAGGTTGAATGATCTTCACAATCGATGCATCATTCCTGAAATGTGTTCTATTTGCTCTTTCCCTAACATTATTTATCTCACCAGTCCAGTCATTAATATATGAAACAATAGTTCTCCAAGCCGTACCAATTGCACAAGTGCAATAATCATCCTTAAGTCTAGATTTACTTCTAACAATGGTAAGCAAATCATCCAAATTTTTTCATGAGGAACACAGATCACCAGTGTTATCAGCTGTTACCTTTAAATGTGCATAGCATTTATTGCACTGTACAAGATATTTGTGCATTAGCAAATCATTAATTGCTTACTCATTTAAGGAATCCATATTCAGCTTCAAATGAATAAAATTTTGTAAAAGAAAAGAATAATCAAAAAAAGTAACCACAGAATTCAAATAGAACTTAAATCAACTTCTGTGACAAAAATCAGACAAGCAATATACACTAAATGCTAAAGTAAGTACAGTAAAGTTGTTTTGACTGTACAAGTTCTGAAAGTCAGACAAAAGCTGTAATTCCTTTACGTCTCATGTGAATGCATGCAGTAGCTTCAGATCACTATCACTCACAGTCGCACTTATTTTTAACAGTAAAGATCAATAAATCACAAACCAAGGTAGGATTGTTCAGATATGCTCTGGATTTTCCTGTCTGCAGTCTGAGTGAATTTACAGCTGTTTAGGCCCTTTGGAATGGCTAGAGCTTGCCTGTCTAAAACCTATATCTTTCTAACAAAACAGTGAAATTAACAACAAAATATGAATCAAAGTAAATGTTGTTAACAAACTATCCCTTCCTACCTACTAACAGTGAAAAACAGTGATAGCAAATAAAATATACATTCAAATAAAACTTCTCTTACCAGTCAACTCCACAGTAAATCACAAACCAAGGTAGGATCATTTAGCTATGCTCTGGAATAGATGTCATGGGTGAAAGGTACAGGTAGGAAAAATAATTGTAGAGTAAGGTGAGATGGGTGAAAATTGGGGTTAGGGTAGGACAGTAAAGTGAAGTGACGACAAGCCATAGCAAGGCTGATGGTAGCAGACTTTGCACCCTTAGGCCAACTATTACAGAAAGCAAGCAGTTTTATAGTCAGTGTTGAGCAACTAGCAAAGAGGCACAAAGCAGAACATGTTTTCTTTTATTAACTGAAAGTAGACTCCAAGAAGATAGGGAGAGAATGTAACTGGCACATACAGTGTAATCTAATGGTCAACCTGGTAAACGAGCCTTAGAGTACAAGGACTACTCCTTTGGGATGAGTGCCACAGCCACTTTCCAGCACAGGGTAGGCATGTATCTGACTAGTTAAAGTTAAATACAGCAAGGCTTTTCATGTTAAACTTGCTTACAATACTGAATGACAAAAAGTCTGGGTGAAAAAGTTTGCAAAGGATATCACAGTGGGTGCAAACACTATTAAGAATGTACTATCCCATAACTGGAAATTTATAGCAGGTGATTCAAGTATTTTCAACACCATAGATGCAGCACCCTTACTTTGTCATATAAGGTGTGCTGATATGAAACTGGTATTGGAATGTAAAAAGATAATTAATATTATGACATCCCACAAAAATTGCATCTATATCTATATCTATAATCTATATCACATTCTATATCTATGTCTATATCATTCTGTAGATAAATATATAGAGATATAGATATGCAGCTCATTCTACAGCTATATCCTTGTGGGTTATGCACAGCTTACTGAAATATTACTAATTACTTTTATTTTGTAAATCCACATACAGGGATGACATATAGTAACATTCAACATTGTAATTGTTCCACTAAATGTGTGATTTATATAGCCATGTGTGACACCTGGCTTCACTCTATGAAGTAAAGAGCTGCAGAATGCTTAGGCAAAGAGTGATAGATGATGTTAAAAAGTGGGAAAAGTCAACACTTCATAAAGGAATTCAGCTGTTTACAGATGTTTTAAAAGATTTTATTTTCTTATTCTTCACTCTCCCTTTTGTGCACTCACCCTTAATCACAGCACAGTGTGCCTCACCCTGCCTCACATGGTGTGTAAAAATTGTGTGAGTGCAGATTATCATTATCTGTCTGATCTACTGAATACCTGCCAAGCACCCGAGTCTTCCACAAAATGTTGCTATATATTGCCTATGTTACTGTGTCACTTCTGACTGCTATATTATTATATTGTATATTGTTAAATGCTGTTATTACTCTTGTATATTGTTAAATGCTGCTATTAACTCTCTAAATCATCTCTTAATTATGCACATTATATTTTTTTGGAGCTTTTCTCCCCAGGCCTCCACTGAAAATGGACTCATTTCAGCCCAGTGGACTTTCCTGGTTAACAAAAGTAAATAAATAAATAATAAAGAAATAATTATTTTATAATTATGCATGGGATGAAGATGAGACCAAACAAGGCTCTAATTACCATCTTACTCTAAGAACTTCCTTTGTGCAACAAAATAAAATCTTTCCCTTCCAGTACTGAAAACCCATTTTAATGAAAGACTCTAGAGTTCAACCAGCATCTCTTTGTAGCTACCAACACTTAAAGAACAATGAAAGGGAGAACATACAAACCCTTTTCCTTTACTGTACTAAAATCCCACAAATTCCTATTCTTTCTTCTTTACCCATCCATCACCCCATCTCATTTGTCACTACTGATATGCACTGTACCTTCCCATGACAGTATTCTGTTTCCCTGTTCCTTTGAAAATACTGTGCTGGAATTAATTTAGATTTTTTGCCTGACTTATAGAGTATTTTAAATCCTCCCTCCTCCATTAATTTAGCAACCCAGCATTTTGCTCTGTCTTACATGCCACAAACACAGCAGTTCCTTCTCCTGTCCATAATTACTCTTGTGACTATCCCCTTCACAAAACCATGCTTGATCTGAAAAATTACTTTTGCTGTTTTTTTTTTCATTTCCTTGTAGGCATTTTCCTCCTGTCCTCTCCTCCACCTTCCATTCTCCTGTTATGATCTCCTTTTCATTTGTTGCCACTTTTCTCTCTATCATTTTTAGCTAGCTTTGTATTTCATTAATGCAATAGTTCTTAGACATTTCAGCATTGCTGTGCCTGGCAAGTTTCATTAAGGATGGTATATTATATGAAGTTGTAAAGATGTTCATGACCATTTTTTCTAGTTTGTGACTATTAGAATGAGCAAAGCATAGTTGTTTTTTTTTCCTTCAGCAATATCTTTTCAATTAGAAGCCCTGTCACTATACTTGACATCCCACAGACTGCTAAGAGGTGACCTGTGTCTGACATGCAAAGTATCATCCATTCCAATACTGATGAACCTATTGCATATCGGCAAATCACATGGTTTCAGAAATACTTGGCCCAGGGATCTGAGCTCTTTTGCAACATGAACAGAATTGTTTGGAGGGACAGGTATATCTTGCAAAGGATAGCATGGCTCTGGAACGGACTCCAATTCCACATAAACATCTCTGACCATATTCAAGTGCAATTTGGATCTATGAATGGGTAATAGAGAAATTACTCAAGGACTGCCCTGTACTACTGATCAGTATAAACTGCTCCTAAATACTTTATTCCATGCATGGGTCCCCTGAAATTATATATGATGTGATCGCAGTTATTCTCACTAGGTATAATGTATAATTATTAACCTTTGAATGGGTATGGCCAATCTAACATCAAACAGGATGGATTTATTCAAGTACCAAAGGGTCAGCTTGGCTTAAAATGGCCTGCAAGGGCAGCCAGCCTAGTGCCTACTTATGAACCTAAGAAGAGTTGAGGAGGAATGCATTAAGATGGCAGTGATGATCCCATTTAAGGAAAAGGCAATGAGTCCTTTGTGTTCTAATGTTAAATTATTGTAGAATGAAACTTCTAAAGTATAAATATAATCACAATAATATGAATTACTGGGCATATACTAGAGTAGACACACAGCTGAAAATTGTACATTCACATACAAACCAAAGCTCAAATGAGCATCAATAAAATATTTTTTGCCTAAATATTTCACTGTTATCTAATGCTTAATCCACGCTATATCTAATTAATTGCACTTTAAATAAAATGTAAACAATACCCCTGAAAACAAAAGAGGTATTTGAATGTGCCAGAATAATACAACACACAACAACACATAGTGAACCTTTCTGGAAGACTAAGGGGTAAATACCCCCCAAAAAATATACAACTGGAAATGATACATTCTCATTCAAATTAGAACTTAAATGAGCACCAGTGGAAAAATTGTCTCTCACCATTCAGGCATGCAGTGGAAAAAGGGTCTGTCATAAACTTCCACATTAAAAACACTTTCTTAAAAATGACAAAAGAAATCAGAATCCAGAAATAATAATTGTTACCAGTGAAAGTGTAAACAAACGATGCCAGATGCATAAAGGTTACCACAAAGTGTATGTGTGCACTTAGACTAATCATATGAGTGAATAGACAGCACAGGCATTTTGGTAAAGCTGTTATTAGTGTATTCTGTGTGGTATCCTTTAGTAACCTGACCTAAGGTCTTCATTAGAAAACCAGTAAAATATGCAAAAAAAAAAAAAGAAAAAGAAAATCCTTGGATTCATCAAATGCCCATAACTCTTATCAAATCTTAACCCATTGGAGACACTACCTCCTGAAACATGGCATTGCATTAGTGCATCTTAGATCCAAAATGGGATTTGCAAAAATGACTATAAAACAACATTTAGAAATAGAACCATGACATGAAAGAACAGCAGTTAGACAGAAGGGTCCCTGACCCACGGTGGTGGTGCTGCAGTAGCATTGTCGCCTCACAGTAAGACGCTGTCCGGTTCGATTCTCAGCTAGAGCATCTTCTGCATGGAGATATCCATGAATGGGCATACCTTCGCTAAAGGTTGTGCATCAGGGCTGGTAACTTGGCACGTAAAAATCAACTACCAATCATTAGTGGTCCGGAGTTCTACTGTGGCGACCCCATACCGGGAAAAGCTGAAAGATACAAACAAGACAGAAGGGTCCCTAAAATGACTACCTTAAAAATTTTGTTCCAAAATTCTATGTAGTTAAAAAGTTATAGTATTTAAATCAGCCAGTTAAAATTAGCAAAATACCTTTTTTTGTGAAAAGAAATTCTGAAAATGCTCATAACACTTCCAAAACATAAAATTTTGAGCTTGTATGTTCAGTGTACTACTTATGAACCAATTGCCACCTGATCTGTGTCACTGAATTAATGCAATTTAGATCAAAAACTGGAATTGCAATGATGACTGTGAAACAGCTGTGCATTGGCATATAACAATTAATTACAAGAGTCACTAAAAATGACTACCCTGAAAACTGCTGCACATCAACAGTCAGCTACGAAGAGCAGGTGAGCTATTTTACATGACAATACACAACTAAGTTTTATAATTATCATATATAAACTATGGAAGGTAAATTTCAAACAATAAAAATGCTCATTTTATAAATAGGGTGTTCGTGGTACAGATATTACTGCATGATTGATTAGGTATTTACCCTTCAGCTTCATGTCTGACAACACCACTGGGTGTGTAGCAATGATATGCCTTGCTTGATACATACATATAGATTTGTGTGTGTGTGTGTGTGTGTGTGTGTGTGTGTGTGTGTGTAAGTGCACTATCATGCATTGCACCAAATATTCCCAGCTTCTGTACTAGCTAAGAATTTTTGATAGCTGAATTTGTGTTTGCATTGTGCATAATGCATGGTACAGTATATATGTATTTCTAACTTCCAGTTAACTAGGGTTGTGACTGAAAAGAACACCCTGATTAGCTCATGGATATGGTTACATCTACTACTTTAGGCTATGGACAAACACCTGCTTGGGTGTCCGTGGCACTATAAAATGGCCGGGAAGATTAATCGCTTGTTATGTTAATTAATACTGTAATGCTTGTTTCCAAAGCTCAGCAGTTCAGAAGATGAAATTCAAACTTGAAAACAACATTTCCCTGTTTGTTCAAATGTTCCATTACAATAGCATTGTCTGGTATTATGAAGACTATCAGATTTTTATTCAGAAATCACAAAACAAACATGCCCAGAAATCACAAAATAAATATGCCCTCTGCTGTAGTGCAAGGTACCCTGAAACCTAAAGACACACATCTGACAGTACTCTCAATCCACTGTAAACTGTGTTCACTGACACATGCATAAAGTAGTTCTTTTAAGGGCACATATTTGTTTTTAATTTCCTTTTTTTCTGAAAATGAATATAAACAGTAATGAAACTGAAGTTGAGATAAAACTGGCAGAAACTAAGCAGTGGAAGTTTAAAGAGAAACAGAGATAAAGATGAAAATATGAAACATTGACTATATGGGTAATTTTATGAATGCACTGTTCCTAATATACAGTGAATGTACACTCAGATTGCAGTTTTTAAATATTTACCGGATTCAAATTCCAGACAATTTTTCATGTCACTGCAGAAAAATCATGCAACTAAAACACATTTTTGTGGCAGATGCACTTATCCTTTTCTTTGCAATCACTTAATTGTTTCTGGATAATGCATTTAAAGCAAGCAAGTTCTAATTCAGTCAAGAAATTTTACTTCTCTCATAAAGTATTGCACACATTCCTATATTCCATTTTTTTAAACTGCACTGCCTCCTTATAAATGAAGTTACAAATATACACAGTCTCTTACATGAATAAAATATTGTATTCATCTCTCCAGACCACAAATCCTTCAGTATTGAACCCTTACAATTCTTTTTCTTGGCATCTTTTGATTTCACTGAAGTACTTAAAATGAGAGTTGGATTTCATCTGCAGACATTAAAGAACATTATCAAAGATATGCTCAGGGCAACTTACATAAACAGGAAAACAGTGTAGTAGTGCTTTCTAGAATTGTACCTGCTGTAGAAACAAGAAGGTACTATTAGGGTTTAAAACATTTCCCACACAATCAGGCTTTCTCTTAGATGGACAAAAATGAATGTCAGATATCAATAAACAATATTTAAGTATTTTCTGTCTCTAAAAGGATTTTATTGATCTGAAAAAGTCAGCAACAAATTTAAGGAACCCATCAGCCATTACAAAATGCTCAATAAAAAGTTGTTTTCATTTTCTACATTGTGTTTTGTTTCTGTTTAACAGCTTATTCTGCAAACTATACTGTTTTATCAGGTCTATATTATAACAACGAATGATCAAATGATCAGACATTGTTATATCGAACTCTAAAGTTCGAATTCACAAGACATCGAATAACCAGAACAGTGATTTTTTTCCCAGGGAAAAAAATCGCTGTCCCCCCCAAAAAAAAGACATTAAAACATTGCATAAAGTGGGGGGCTTCAACCTCCCACACACCCCCTGATGTGGGGGGCTGTGACCCCCCACACCCCCCTACTTAAATATACCAACTCTGAGATCGTACTACAGTGCCGAAAATGGCAAAGTGACAAAGCGGCCAAGCAACTTCTTTCCCAGGGAATGAGTTTGCTTATATGCCGCTTCGTCATTTTGCCTTTTCAACATTTCAAGTTCGACCAAGATGCATGTGACAAAAATGCGTCTTCAGTTATCTGATACGAATCCGTTTTATCAACCATGTTCTTTTTCAATAAACACAAATCACATTAAAAATCTAATATCAACTTGATATTTTACAGAGCTTTGAAAATTAAATCTCTGTTTAAAATATCAAAAGTGTTATGAATATCAACTGCTAAAAGTAGGATCTCTATATGTTATTTTTCTTAGATGTACTTGAGCTATAATTGACCGATGATGCTGAGTTGAATGGAAGACTGATTTTCCTGGAGAAAGAAAAGCTATGTTAGAGAAATAACTTTTGTTATTATTTGTAATAAATATGAACTTATGACAGATGCTAATATTTTATAATTACTGTCGAGAAGTAGTATTAGTTGAATGTCATGTTTACCTGGAGATTTCTGCTCAACAAACATCTCAACCTCCAGACAATAAAAATAGAAACACAAGCCTTTGAAAATTAGATACATTCAGTCAAAATCTGGACATCTAATTAGTATAAGTAGTTGGAAGACATTGATTACAAGACAATAAGATTCTAAAGGCATGTTTTTATCAGATAAGCGATATTTTCAATAACATTGGCTTTTATAATTAGTGTATGCAGAGGCCCATAAAATTTAAGAATGTTTAAAATATTACTGCTCAAATGAAAACTGAACCAAATACCAATAGCATGTAAGTCTTCCTGCTTCCAGTGGGAATGTGGGAATACTACTCAGAAACACCTTGAAAAAAAACAAAGTAACAAAAATAAACAGAAAAATATAAGCACATTATAAAAAGTGACATTAAAAATCTTTAGACTTTAATGAACTGTATTGCAAAATTCTATCACACAAGGCTGTTTATTTTTGCTTCTGAAAGGGAGATGTAAGATGTGTATCCTCTTTCTTTAAATTATTGGTGTTACTACTATTTTGGTCATGTAGTGTGATTTTCTGTGCATTAGCTTTAAAAATCGTGTGATGATGTGACTCAAAAAATTTTGTGAAGGGGTAAATCAAACCTTAAAATAGGGACATATCTTCAAAAATAGGTACATCATGTGCAGGGATGCATCAGATCTGAAAATAGGAATGTTCCTTCAAAATAGGCACAATTGAGAGGTCAGCTGCTCATCCAGACAGGTAAGAATATTGGTGGCCTAAGATAGTGGATTATGTATACGTTGGTTTACAAAGTCCATGGAACAAGTGGGAGAAACAAACAAATGAAAGTTTTGTAAAACAGAATTGGAAACAATTCCACATCTTGTTGCTTGTTGTGATATATTAATGGCAGAGGAAATGTATACTGAAAGGCATAATAATGTGGCAAGACTGTTGCATTGGGGATTGTGCAAACATTATAATATTGAAGTAGCTGAAAAACACTAGAAACATTAGCTACAAAGCATTGTAGAAGACGATGAAGCTTATATCACATGGGATCACCCATTACCAACAGTTCAAAATATAGATGCGAAAAAACCAGAAATAGTAGTCCATGAAAAGACGAGAAAAATAGGATTGAAATTGCTACACCTAGTGACTACAGCATCTTACATACAGAGAGACACAAATTCATAAAATACCAGGATTTCCAGGCAGAAATGAGGGCAATGTGGAAGGATACCCAGACAGTTCCAATAGTAGTAGGAGCAATGAGTCTTATAAAAAAGAATTTACAATCATACTTAGATATGCTACCAATACTTATAACTCCATATGAATTGCAGAAGGAGCAAATTCTGGATATATTGTGGGTCATGCGAAGAGCACTTCTGGCTAACATCAAAGATTAAAACAATACCAATTTTATGAATTTTAATCATACTTTGACTTAGTTCAATCAAAGGTGAAGCTGTTATATCCAAAACATGAAAAACCAAAAAGTTAACACTTTCATCTCTAATATTTAGACTTCTTCAGAGTTTTTATTTTATTGTTTTTATTTTGTGACTATTAAATAGGTTCTGGATTTTCCTGTTCAGCTGTTTTTGGTTTTTCATACTTAGACTAGGAATGGAGTACATTCCCATCATGGTATTAGAAACGCAAAAACTTGGAGAAATTAAAAGTAAGAATTATCTTGGCTAAGTTCAGTTTTCCTTTGAGCAGTAATATTTTAAACATTCTTAACTCTTATGGGCATCTGAATACACTAATTATAAAAGCTGATGTTATTGATAACATTCCATATCTGATAAAAACAAGCCTTTAGAATCTTATATTCTCTTTTAATCAGTATCTTCTAAAAGCTGTACAGTTTTGATTCCATTTTGCACATCATTAGAAAGGTCTGTTCAAGGATGCAATACATCATTTTGTTACAGTACAATTACTCAGCTGGAGAAACTGGAAAGCATAGAAAAAATTTTCATAGGAAGAATTAAGGAAGTCAGAATTTAGCCCTGTAATGACAGACTGATCATATTATTACTTTATTCTCTGTAGGCATCAGTATAAGACAGGTAGATAATATAACATTTGCCAAGCTGTTAAAAATACTGTAGGTTTAGAGCTTCTTCATTTTTATTTTGCATATTCCACTTACAGACAATAGAGAATGAGATGCACTTTTAATTTTACTCACTGCCACTCCCAATTCAATTTGATAAGCTCTAGGATGAATCACCTTTCTGTGTTAGAAATGCAAAAATACTTACAGAAAATTAAAAAGGTCTTTGATATTTATACGGGTAATGAATTATACCTATAAAAGTACTGTCTCACAATGACACAAGTTGCAAATTATTTCCATAATTATGAAACTTTCAAAGACTGGTTTAAAGAAAATGGTTGCAGTTCACTACAATTTATATCTAACCAGTTACATTGCATTTTGTATGCTGGACTACAATGAATCTAGCCCTTAGATAAGAAAGAAGACCATTGGCAGGCCACATCTTTCAACTCTTCTGCGATGAATAATTTGAACATTTTTGCAGTTGTCTTCAAATTCAGGCTGCTCAATGTTAACTCTGTCTCATGTACTACAAGAACACAATGGATACTTTTAACAAAAAAAAAAAATCAAGAAATTTTACATGATATAAATTTTCTACTATATTAAATGTTGAGCTACAACCAACAATTATCTCTTACCACTAATGCCTATCAGGCTTTGAAAAGTAGCAAAACAGTATATGAAAGAAGTCATTCTATCCCTTGACAGGGGAGTTCCTCAACAGACTATATGGGTAATTTTATGAATGCATCCTTTAGAGTGCACTATGCCTGAACAACATACTATTAAAATAACCTGACATTTCTTAGCAATTTTATCTCACAGAGTATACTGAATCTTAAATAGTATAACTAAGTAAAGAAGCAGCTCTATTAGACATGTAAAAAGGTATTCATTCTTCCAAGGGTAACATCAATATTCACTTTCTAGACTTGGATTTCAGTGCTTTTTTGAGTGTCTTTCTGGCACAAGGAACTGCATTCTGCTCTATTAATTTAATTCAGACATTTTGCCAAAGGTAATTTTTTTTTACATGGAAACAATTGGCATCAGCACTTGGCTTACAGCCCCAAATGTCACCCTTACATTGTATTTCATACTACCCATTCTCAGTACCAAACTTGATTTATAAAATATTTATTGCAACTTCAGTGTTACGGACTCATTCTTTCTTCTCTTCCCTGATTCATTCTGATTACTATGACTTTATCCATACATGGTTATTAACAGACAGTCTATAATACACATGATGCATCAGCCGCTTCGTTTGACTTCCTTGGTTAGTATGTCTTTTGGCTGTCAGCCATGATGTGGAGAATGCTTCTGATGGTTTGCATTGCTTGTATCTTTTTCATTTCCTGCAGAGTTTTAGATTTTTTGATTGTAAGACAGAAGTAATAAAGATTTTACAAAGGGATTTGGAAAATTGATCAAGACTGGGAATAATATTTTTGGCAGAATCTTCCTGCAAAGAGAAATTTCAACTATTTCCCTTAGTGCTTTCCCTGTTCATGTTGACAGAACTACTAGAACCTATCATTCAGCAAAGTTTCATGATACATTGTGCAGAATATAAATGGACCCATTATTAAGTGGTACTCTACGTGTAGTCAATGTTACATCTTTGAGTTATTCTTATGATTTTTTCAGTTCTTTCAGGGTTTGCACTTAAAAGGAAAAAAGACTTAAGATCTCTATTCCAGTTTATTCCACCTAAAGGACTGAAACAAATTATTCTCATTAGATAAGACATTGCATCCATTTTTTTGTATGGGATAAAACACCATTTTCAGAAAGTCAAAGTAAGCTAAACTATGCTACATTAGAAATAAAATTAGAAACTGATGTAGCCATGAAACAGAGTATATTTGCTCCCTCAGCAAATGCTACTAACAAAAAATGTAATTAAACTGGTTCTTCTTATTCCAGTCATTGCTGGCAACTTCACTAAATGTTTTATTGAAGGATAGCACACAAAGCTTCTCAGCTATTTAGAGAACTCATATATGATACACATAAATGCATGTACATATTTCCCTCCAGAAATTTGGGAAGACTAGTCTTTCCCAGTTCATAGTAATATTATAGGGTTGCAAAAATAAACATTTTTGTCTGCCATATATCACACCACTATGTGGCTAGATGAAAATGTATATTAAACTTGAATCCAATGCTTCTGAAACTGATTAGTGCATTATACCACAGTGTAGGTCATTGTTGACCATTCGAAAACAAATGTCTTCACATCGCAACATATAGCAATCATCATCTACTTTTGGCTGTTCCTGTTAGGGGTCGCCACAGCGGATCATCTGTTTCCATTTCTTCCTGTCCTCTGCATCTTGGTCTGTCTCACCAACCACCTGCATGTCCTCTCTCACCACATCCATAAACCTTATCTTAGGCCTTCCTCTTTTCCTGTTACCTGGTAGCTTCCTCCTTAGGATCTTTTTCCCAATATACTCCGCATCCCTTCTTGGCACATGTCCAAACCAATGTAATCTTGCCTCTCTGGCTTTGTCTCCAAACCTTCCAACCTGGGCTGACCCTCTAATATACTTATTCCTAATCCTGTCCACCCTCATCACACCCAGTGCAAATCTTAACATCTTTAACTCTGCCACATCCAGCTCAAACTCCTGCCTTTTTGTCAATGCCACTGTCTCCAACCCATATAACATAGCTGGTCTCACTACCCTCTTGTAGACCTTCCCTTTCACTCTTACAGGTACTCATCTGTCACAAATCACTCCTGACACTCTTCTCCACCCACTCCATCCTGCCTGTACTCTCTTCTTCACCTCTCTTCCACACTCACCATTACTCTGAACTATTGACCCCAAGTATTTAAACTCATCCACCTTCGCAACCTCTACTCCTTGCATCCTCACCATTCGTCTATCCTCCCTCTCATTCACACACATATATTCTGTCTTAGTCCTGCTGAACTTCATTCCTCTTCTCTCTAGAGCATATCTCCATCTCTCCAGGGTCTCCTCCACCTGTTCCCTACTCTCACTACAGATCACTATGTCATCTGCAAACATCATAGTCCATGGGGACTCCTGTCTGATCTCGTCTGTCAACCTGTCCATCACCATTGCAAATAAGAAAGGGCTCAGAGCTGATCCTTGATATAACCCCACCCCCACCTTAAATGCATCCGTCACTCCCACTGCAGACCTCACCGCTGTCACACTACCCTCGTACATATCCTGTACCACTCTTACATACTTCTCTGACACTCCTGACTTCCTCATACAATACCACAACTCCACTCTAGGCACCCTGTCTTATGCTTTCTCCAAGTCTACAAAAACACAATGCAACTCCTTCTGACATTCTCTGTACTTCTCCATCAACACTCTCAGAGCAAACATCGCATCTGTAGTGCTCTTTAACGGAAACCATACTGCTGTTCACTAATCATCACATCCCTTCTTAACCTAGCTTCAACTACTCTTTCCCATAACTTCATGCTGTGACTGATTAATTTAATCCCTCTGTAGTTACTACAGCTCTGCACATCACCCTTATTCTTAAAAATCGGTACCAAAACACTTTTTCTCCATTCCTCAGGCATCCTCTCACTTTCCAAGATTTCATTAAACAATCTGGTTAAAAACTCCACTACCATTTCACCTAAACACCTCCATGCTTCGACAGGTATGTCATCTGGGCCAACAGCCTTTCCATTCTTCATTCTCTTCATAGCTATCCTTACTTCCTCCTTGCTAATCCATTGTACTTCATGATTCACTATCCCTACATCATCCAACCTTCTCTCCCTCTCATTCTCTTCATTCATCAACCCCTCAAAGTACTCTTTCCATCTCCTCAACACACTCGCCTCGCTTGTGAGTATGTTTCCCTCATTATCCTTTATCACCTTTTCCTGCTGCACATCTTTCCTAGATCGGTCCCCCTGTCTAGCCAATCGGTACAGGTAATTTTCTCTCTCCTTAGTGTCCAACCTTTCATACAACTCTTCATATGCCTTATCCTTAGCCTTCGCCACCTCTCCCTTTGCCATGCACCTCATCTCCTTATACTTCTGTCTACTTTCTTCATCTCTCTGACAATCCCACTTCTTCTTTGCCAACCTCTTTGCCTGTATACTCTTCTGTACTTCCTCATTCCACCACCATGTCTCCTTGTCATCCTTCCTCTGTCCCAATGTGATACCAAGCACCTTTCTAGCCGTCTCCCTTACTAGCTCTGCTGTAGTTACCCAGCTATTTGGTAACTCTTCACTGCCACCCAGTGCCTGTCTTAACTCATCCCTGAGCTCCACCTCACAATTACCCTTTTTGAATTTCCACCATTTCATCCTTGGTGCTGCCCTCACACTCCTCCTCCTCTTATTGATCACCAACATCATCCTACAAACCACCATCCTATGCTGCCTAACTACATTTTCTCCGGTCACCACTTTACAGTCTCCAATCTCCTTCAAACTGGCCCTCCTATTTAAGATATAATCCACCTGTGTGCATTTTCCTCCACTCTTGTATGTCACCCTATGCTCCTCCCTCTTGTTAAAATATGTATTCACCACAGCCATATCCATCCTTTTCACAAAATCCACTACCATCTGACCTTCTGCATTCCTTTGTTTAACACCATACCTACCCATCACTTCTTCATCCCCACTGTTCCCTTCACCAACATGCCCATTTAAATCTGCTCCAATCACCACTCTCTCACCCTTGGGTACAGTCATCAACACTTCATCCAATTCACTCCAAAATTTTTCTTTCTCATCCATTGCACACCCAACCTGTGGAGCATATGCACTAACAGCATTAATCATTACACCATCAATTTCCAGCTTCATAAACATCACTCTATCCGACACCCTTTTCACCTCCAAAACACTCTTCGCATACTGTTCCTTCAGAATAACTCCTATGCCATTTCTCCTCCCATCCACACCATGATAAAACAATTTGAACCCACCTCCGATACACCTAGCCTTACTCCCCTTCCATCTGGTCTCTTGCACACACAATGTACCAACCTTCCTTCTGTCCATCATATCAGCTAGCTCTCTCCCTATACCAGTCATACTGCCAATATTCAAAGTTCCCACCCTCACATCCACAGTCCTAACCTTTCTCCTCTCTTCCTGCCTTCGGCCATACCTTCCGCCTCTTCTCCTCCTTCGGCCAACAGTAGCCCAATTTTCACCAGCACCCTGTTGGCTAACAGTACTGGTGGTAGTCGTTGTTAACCTGGGCCTTGACCGATCCAGTATGGAAATATTAACTGGTGACTGCATGAAATGATTTGGCGAAGTTTTACGCCAGATGCCCTTCCTGACACAACCCTCCCCATTTATCCAGGCTTGGGACCAGCACAAAGAAATGCACTGGCTTGTGCATCCCCATCGCAACATATAGCAATAATCTATATAAATCATAATTTGCCCCCCTGCATCTTGCTGTGTGGCATACATATACCATTGATTCAAAAAAGCATCACAGAGTATTCTAGAAGTAAACTCACTGCAGTAAATATGTTTCCATTACAAGCAGTAATCTATATAAACCAAGCATTTTACCACCCTGCAAGTTGATATATGATTCATATGCCACAAATTAAAAAAAAAAAATCTCTATTACTGAACTAAGCTCACTGGAATAAACAAATATCAGTGATATACATAGATTCAGTTGTCAGTCAGATATCAAAATATTTACTTCAAAATAGTAATAATACTAGGACAGCATTTAGGGTTAAAGCAGAAGTATGTTGTGCATTGGCTGAAGCGCTGTAGTAACTCACCATTAGTGCAAGTTCATTAGGTTTTCATATATTCAAAATCCATACATTCATGTGCTCAGCTTTGAAGGTTTCTCTTTAAAGTAGTGCTTTATACCTCAGATATTGACTGGTCTGTTTGTATAGTTCCTTGTAAAATACTACAAAAATTAAAAAAGGAAAGAAAAAGTTGTTGGAAGGTACAAAAGTGGAAAACATTAAATTAAATCAGCTTCTAGAATAACTCTGTTTTATACAAGAAGAAAATCTTCTAGGGTAGTTTTCATATAGGACATATAAACAAAGTCAGTTATTTGTTTATCTGTCTATTTATAAATGCATTTATTAATTAGGGACGGAGTTTTAAACTGAAGGGCACTCCTCACTATCATAATTATCCTGTCAGCATCTTCTCTGGCATTACTACAAATGTTTGTCAGCTTGTAACATACGAGATCAGAAAATAATACTGCAACACGGAGAACATGTTTGTCGTCATTCAGGTCAACACTTTTCAGCACCATAAGCTGCCATGCATAATTAACAGTAGTGCACCCTGCTGTGCCAAACCTCATTGCCAGCAGAAGCCTTTCAGAGTGAGATACTTGGCTTTAATATGGTAATGAATGTTTTAAGATTCGGTTATCAAATGTTTAGTTAACTCTGTGTTAAACACATGCTGTGGCTTTACTTTTGTGGACATGGAATACTAGGAATAATGCAGTTCCCTCATTAAACCCAAGTTTGAGTAATCTAAATGTCAGTATATATAGAGAAGTAGGGGATATGGGGATACAGGACACCTTGTCTATCTTGAAAAAACATTTATAGCCATGTTCATATTAAAATGAATTTTCCCCAAGTGTTGACATTGCCTCAGCATTGTTTTATGTTCTGAGGACAGCCATATCGATTAGTTACCATCTACACTTTATAGCAGTCCCTCTCACAAAGTTAGATCAAAGGTTCATTGGCTTACTTTCAACTTCTTGTCTGCAGTAGCTCAGGAAAATGCTGCTATGTTTTCACCCTTAGCAAAGCAAGGAAGGTAATATAGAAAGATATTATCAGCTCTGTGTTGAACCTGTATGAGAATTAGTACTGCATGTCATATAGAAGAAAAGCTAGTTCTAATTGTCTGTTACATCTAGTCAATGCAGTACATCCAATGCCATTATGTGAAGCATAAGCAGTTTTAGATTAACTAGTGCATATTTCTTACAACATGATTTTATTATGTTAACACAATGTAAGTAAAATAAATATTTTATATTTACTTGGTGAGTTGTTAATAAAATATTGCCACAATGGGGAATATGAAGAGATTTGAACACTGTTACTTAGATAGAACCGCATGACAGACCTGTAGCTGAAAGATGGTTTGAGAAAATATAAGGTGCTGACTTTTTTCCACTGTTGTGAGAGGTAGTGTTGGTATATATAAGTTGGAGGGTAACCTCCCTCTATACACAGTGTGTGTAAGAGGTCTTGCTTCCCATGCAAAAAAATAAATAAATAATAAAATGTTTTTTGCTGACAGTGACCATCACAGATGCTTTTTTTCAGTATTTTGTCTGTTGAAAAAAAATCTTGTGACAGGTGATCATGAATGCATGATGTATGCATAATATCCAAGCACTAGCTTACTTTTCAGCATTTCAGCAATTCAGCTCAAGGAAACATTTACTTAAGACTTCCAAGATGGCTGCATGTTGAGTAACAGCTTGTTTATAGCTCTCCCAGTATGAAAACAGAAACTCAGCAGTGAAAGCCAGTAGACTTCTTTATAGGTAAATTTCAGTAACCAGCTAGTAGGTATACTGCCAGGATGCCAGAAATAAAGAAATACAGAAGACATGGAAAAAAAATCAGTCAGAAGAAAAAAGGAAGAAACACTGACTGGGGAAAGTTCTGCAGCTATTCAGCAAAAAGCAATGCAATCTTCAGACATGACTTCCAATAACCTTTAGGAAGATATAAGACAACTGCATACAGACCTGGTTAAAATAAACAAAACACTGACTGAGTATATCAACACAAACAACAAATGGCTGGAAAAAAATGGAAGAAGCTTTAAACAGATATTCAGATGAGATGATAAAGCTGCAAAAATTAGAGTTCAAAATGAAGAAAAGACTGGCTGAATATGAGACTGCTCAGGAAGAGATGTTTAAAAAATAATAGAATTAGAGGACAGAGCATGTAGGGAAAACCTAAGACTTTCAGCTATACCAGAGAAGCTGAAAGGAACAGACTGCATTAATTTTATGAAAGCACAAATATGCAACTGAGCTGATATTACACAGCAAGAGTTGCTAGTTGAAAGGGCACAAATTGTGTATACTCCAAATCTTGTTATAAGAAAGCAACATAGACCTTTAATAGTAAAGATGCAGTCCTAACAGCAGAAGGAGTTGATTCTGACAAAACAGTGGCAGAAGGACAAAATACTAAAAATGGGAGAGAGCAGAGTGTTTGTGGAGAGTGATTACTCATTGTACACCAGATAGAAGAAGAGCAAATTTATTCCACTATTTAGGGAATGTTAAGATGCAGGTGTGAAATTCAAACTGCTGTACCCAGTTATCTTCAAGGTATTCTTCCTTGGAGGGACAACATCATTTTTTGATGATGTACATGCTAAGGAGAAAATGCAAAAGTTTGTCCAACAAAAAGTAAGCTGTGAAACAGAAGGAGATTCTGCTTCTTGCTCTTTTGGTAATAAAGACCACAGAAGGACTGTCCCTGTGAAACCTTTTCAAATTTTTCAAAGGAAAATGTTGAAGAGAAGGAAGGCAGCACAAGAGTTGATTAGAAGAATCAAGAGACAGGATTTCAGAGATGAACAGTAATAACACCAGTAACTTAATGTAGGATTACAATGCAATAATTATATTTGTGAAATATGACAGAACAAGAAAATCTGGAAATATTAGATGTTTTCAGAGTTTCTTGCTCTACCTCATATCATTAATGTTCAGAAAAGTGCTTTGGGGAGGGGAAGAGGTTGGAGAAAGTTAACAGTAAGTAAATTTTTTTAAGCAGTACTAATTTGGTGGCATGTGGTTTTCTTTACATGCTATAAAGTAAACATTTTTAGTTATTTTTAAGTGTAATGGGGATTGTAAACAGGTGCTTTTTCTTTTCCCTCTCTCTTTCTTCTTGATCAGTTTTAAGAAATGTAGGTACTGCAATGTAAAAAAAAGCCTGGTTAGAAAGCATGGTACAAGAAAAATTAATGTGCTTTTTTCTCATTCTTGCATGGGAGAATGACTAGATTAAAGACCTTAGATAGATTTAGTAACAAGTTTTAAGAGAGAGCAGGTAAATGAAAAAGAACAATGAATGTCATGAGGCTTTTTCTAGCAAATAAATGTATGATAAATACCAAATGTGCAGCTGGTCTTCATATTTCCATGGAAACAATCTGATAAAGAGAAACTGGTTGCCTGGTTCTCATGTCTCTATGGAGACAATCTGATAAAGAGAAACTGGCTACAGTCTGATGGAGAGTGATTGGCTGAGGGAAAAAAAGAAAAGAGAAATAGACTAGGAGATAATGTTCTCTGAAAGCATTCTGGGATTTTCCCAAGGTAGATAATGTTCTCTGAAAGCATTCAGGAGCTTTTCCAAGGCAGATAATGATCTCTGAAAGCATTCAGGGGTTTTCCCATCTGGGAGAGCTATAAAGATAAGGCAAAACCAAACAACACTTAGTAGAAGAACAGGCTGCACCATGCATCTTAGCATGGATAACCTTTTTTAGGTTAACTCAAGTTTGGGAGTGTGGTTGTCAGTTTGGGACATTTGTTCCTATTAGGAGGGTAACATTTCAATATTTGAAGGTATACATAGTTTTATGTGTTAGTATTAAGTTGATAAGTTGAGGGGATATTGGGAGTGTGTTTGCTTTTTTGTTTGAGGGCTTTCAATAAAAAACTTTTGTAAGATGTGACATAGGCTCAAATGGATATGACAAGAAACAACTGTATAAAAGTTCAATCTGACAAACATTGTATGCATGTAACACAAAAGCGGGAACTAGACATTTAACAAAAAATATGTTATACGTAAAGGGTGGGAATAATACTTTTTTAATACAATGATGCTTTCTGTAATGTCTTTAAATGTGAATGGCCTCACAGATAAATGCAAAAAAGAAAGAGTATTGAACTATATTAAAATGTATAGTGCAAAAACCTATGTTACATACAGGAGACACACTTAGAAAGAACTGAACATGTGAATTTGATAAAGAAAAGTTTACAGGATGGTTATTCAGAGGAATACCTGAGACAAAGGAAAAGACAAGTACTTATTTTAATTGCAAGAGGACCTTCAATAGTTGTAGAAGAAGATAAATACAGATAATAATGGCAGATTTGTAATGCTAAGGGGCTACTGGCAAGGTAGGAGGATTACACTGGCATGTATTTACATTCAACCTAAAACTGCTATAATGGTACTTAAGAACATTCTTGGAGAAATAGTCAGTTTTCAGCAAGGTAGATTACTTACAGGTGGGTACTGGAATTTGATTTGCAGCAGGGAAGATGTGTCTGGGGACCCACAAGGGAAAATATAACAAAAAAGAGGGTAGACTTTTGAAGAAATTTATGAAAATATTTGGCATGGAAGATGTGAATCCAGTAATAGGTATTTGGAGTGAATTTACATATTATTCCCAAGATATAAAAAACTGGGCTAGGCTAGACAGAATTTACATTTCACCGGAACATGTGCATTTAATTGAAGGTCTTGATACTCACCCAATACCTATTCCAGATCATGCATGAATAATAGCTAAAATAAAAGCACAGGGTAATGAAATAAAAATGAGACAATGGCACTTTCCCACACATTTGTTGAAAAGAGAAGATTTTAAGGAATGGGTAGTGGAGATTATTCAGAAGCTGTTACAGAGTATAGAAATTTCATTTGAAAATATAGCTAGGCAGTGGAATAAAATTAAGGTGGAGTTTAAAAGTATTGTGGAAATAAAAGAAAGGGAGCTATGGTTAAGAAGTAACAAGAATTATTTAGAGGGACTGACAAACGTTAAAGTATTGCAGAACAGGGGGAATCTCACAGAACAAGGAGAGGATCAACTGCAGAATGTTAGACAGAACATAAGGGATTGCCTTGATAATATGCACAAGTTTAGAAATGTTGTTGTTAAGCAACTGTTATTTGATAATAACACTAGATCACAAAAAACTTTAGCACAGAGACTCAGGCAACAGAAAGTAGAACGGGCTGCTGCCAAACTTAGGGAACCTGAAACAAGGAAAGTAACAAGACATCCTGTAGAGGTATTATAAATATTTCAGAAATTTTATGAGAGCCTCTATAATCTAGAGAAATATGAAAATCAAGAAAAGATACAATGGAAATGTTTATGAAATAATTAAATATGCAAAGGTTAGAGGTAGATGAGGCTCAATTACTAACGATTAGGACAGGAGGGGATGAGATAAAAACTGTGATTTATAACCAATGTACAGGAATGTCCTCAGGGAGAGATAACATTTCTGTCGAAGTTTGAAAGTTAGGAGGGAAAAAATTGATAAAGATCTGGAAGGTTTTGTTTAACAGTATTTTAAGAGGAGGAGAAGTACCAAAGTCCTGAAAGAAAGCAGTGGTAGCTGTAATACCCAAAGAGGTTAAAGATCCATCAGATCCAGCTTCATACAGGCCCATTTCAATACTAAATCCTGATTATAAAGCATTCATTTCTATACTACTAAAGGAATTGCAAAAGTAATGCCAAAACTGATAGATATGGATCAATGTGGTTTTGTGGAGGGGAGGCAAACATTTGACAACATTAACAAAACACTGATGATCCAGGGGGAAGCAAAATGTAAGAAATACCATTGTTGCTAATGGGTCTTGATGCAGACAAAGTATTTGACAGAGTAAGCTGGGACTTTATGAGCAGGGTCGTGGAAGCATTTGCATTTCCTGAAAAAAAATATAAGGTTGATTAGAAGGATATATGAGGGATCGGAGGTGAAAATTAAAATGAGTGGGGTCCTCTCTGATAATTTCTGCTTGAGCAGAGGAATCAGGCAGGGGTATCCTCTTTCCCCTTTATTTGCATTATATATATACTACCACTGGCAAAGAAAATAAGGGACTCAGTAATTCAAGGATATAATTAGTATGGTAGTCAAGAAAAGCTGGCTTTATTTGCCGATTATATTATTTTATACATGACAAAACCAGAAAAAGACATTACAGTGTCGTGGAACATTTTGAGACAG
Organism: Protopterus annectens; assembly: GCF_019279795.1. Taxonomy (NCBI): domain Eukaryota; kingdom Metazoa; phylum Chordata; order Ceratodontiformes; family Protopteridae; genus Protopterus; species Protopterus annectens. The sequence goes on along the minus strand of NC_056738.1, from coordinate 14,411,304 downwards.
TTTCAGATCTTTTTGGGATACAAAATTAATGAAGCTAAAACAAAGGCAATAGCGGCAAATTATGTACCCACACACGAATTGGTTCAGTAATATCCATATTTATGGGGACATGATAAAATGAAATATTTAGGAGTATGGATTAAAAATGATTCTAGTGTGGCAGCTAAGGATATGTGGGAAGAGACCAAACAAAAGATAATATAAAAACTGAGAAAATTGAAGCTTTGTTATATGAATATGGATAATAAGACACAAACAGTTAAAATGTTTTTAGTCCCTTTAGTCTTATACACAGGTCAAGCATATTTTTATCAAAGAGAGGAGAAGTTATGGATGGCAATTAATAAAGAGCTGAAGGACTTTAGCTGGGAGGGAAAGACAGCAAGAGTTAAGTGGGATAAACTGATTCTTCTAGTAGAACAGGGCGGATTGGGTTTACCCAATTTGAAAGGGTATTTCAGAGCTGCACAGTTAAGACTCATATACATAGCACAAGCAGAAAACTATATTTCAAAGAGGAAAGAAATGATGATGAAACAGGGAGAAGCTCAAGAAACAAGGAGAGACTGGCATTTTGGATGCAGGCCTTAAGGAGAATAACAATAATCATACAGAATATTATATCCATTAAGTATCAGAAAGAACTCTAAGAACTAAGCCAACACAGGATTGGAGAAAGGAGATTTTTTCGATAGGGATGACTGCAATTAGGAATATAGACAATAGGCAAGAGGGGGGATGGAATTTAGTGGAGAAAACAGGCAAAGGAACCAAGGTATTGGGAGAAAATAACTAGAGAGGGAAAGATGATAGAATGGGAAGACACCAAAAATGTATTTGGATTGCAGATTAGAGATTGCCTTCCCTATCAGGGATTGATATCAGAGTATGGACAAAGAGAAAGAAATATGGGGGTCCTAAACGAAAGACCAGCACTGGTAGAGTTTTTAGTAGAATCCAGAAAATAAGCTGCCATTAAAAAAAAGGAATAATTAGTAGAGCATATGAAATATTGCATAATAACTATAAGAATCAATTAGAAGAGGCTAGAAAGGATTGGGAAGAGAGACTGGTGGATAAGCAATTCACAAAGAAACAATAAGAGGATATATGTATGTCTCCCAAATATGCTACAAAATCTAGACAATTTAGGATTTTTGCCTGGGAATGTTTGCATAGATATTTCAATACCCCAAGTTGACTCCCGAGAATTTTTCCTCAGGCAGACAGCAAATTGAGGTGTAACAGGGAAAAAAGAGATAATTGGAAACATATTTTCTGAGAATGCAGTGAGTTGGTGGACTTTAAGTATTCCCTGGGGGATGCACTGCCAGAGATGCTGGATGGGCAGATTGGTCTGATGAGGGAAATAATTTTAACTGAGCTATGATACAGAAACGGAATTGCCTAGGCATGGTAATGCCTTGCTGTGTCTAATAATGGTGGCTGCCAAAAAACAATTACTAGAAAATGGAAATCAGAATCTATACCAACTATACTATAAGTAGTGAATATAGTAACAGAGATAAAACAACTGGAATTGAGATCTTTAGAAAAGGGTAGGCGCAAACTACATAGGAAAAAATGAGAATTATGGGAACAATACATAGAAGGGAGGAATGAGGTTTAAAAGGTGGCAGGAGCTATGTAATGTTTGACAGAAAAAGACTGGGTAGATTATAAGTGATGTATAATGTCTGCAACTGGGAGTGTGTCATAATGGTTTGTGATGTAAAATGCTTGCAGCTAGGATTGTGTCAGTGTGGTTTCTTTTCATTTTTATAAATGTATGATTGCCTGTGTAGTAAGTGATGGTTTAAAAAAGATGTTTCTTGTTAAAAAAGCAGGAATTGAATAATTTATGTAATGTTGCTTAGTTTATATGATATATAGCAATATATGTGAAGTATAATGTTTGTTAAGTTAATTATAATGTGATTACTTTTACATGAATGTAAATTTGCCTATGTCACAAATGATAATTCAATAAAGATGTTTGAAAAAAAGAAAAAGAAAAACCTTTACTTAAATTAACTTGGAGACTTGCCTCACTCTACACTGTATGAGGCAGTTAAGTATTTACCACTTAGCATATCATTATAGTGTAAAATATTAACAAGCCATCACGGCTGATGTGCATTGCTTACTTGTGTTAGGAACCTGAACTCTTTGTACGTCCTGCTATTTTCTGAAGCATACTGTGAGGATGATCTTCTCATTATGTGGCCATTAGAAATACATTATGTGATGCTGTAAAACATACATTAATCAGAAATTATTGAGAAACAAAAAATAATGCTGCAGCTTTAGTTAAATTAATACTACTGTTGGCACGACTTAACTGTAGTATCAGTATGAAGAAAAATACACAGATATAATAGGTTCATTGGTGTGTACTAGGCTTATTGCCCTGGGGCCTTTACAAGCCTAGCCATAGGATTACCCTGGCATAGTGCCACCCGACCTTAGTTCCCAGTGCCTCTGTAGAGTAGAGCCACTGGAGTTGTCCCCAGGGTGAATTTTCTGTTTCCCATCCACTTCTCTTGAAGAGGGTCAGCAAGGTACTCTGCTTGACATGTATGGGAAGTCTGTTTCATAGTATGGGCAGTCTCTGGGTTATGAACATGTCCCTCCAGCATGTTCTGTTAATTGTGGTAATGAGGTTCAGGTCTCTGGAGCATGTGGTGTGGAGGGATTGGGATTTCTTTAAATGTAGCATTTCTAACAGAGCTGGGATAGACATGGCTTTGTAAGTCAAGCAGAGATTGCCTCTAAGTAGGCGATATGAGACAGAGAATAGTTGGCGTTTTTTGAGTCTGTCCATATAGGACAAGTGTTTAAGGCCTAGTATCCTCTTTGTGAGGTACTTTTGCAGCCTCTCCATTTGTTGCAGGTGTCTAGTGAGGTACATGCCAAATGGGGCATTGTACTCGATGACTGGCCTTATGAGGGAAGAGTAGAGGGAGACAATGACCTCTTTCTTCCTGGATGCAAAACCCTTAGCAATGAGATGTGCCATATAGAAGGACTTTCTGACCACAGTGGCAATGTGGTGATCAAAAGAGAGGTTGCTGTCAACCTGTGTTCCCAGATCTCTTATAAAGCCTTCTGTGTTCAGTGGACTACCATCAATGTGGTAATTGATGGGAACTGGGTTTTTTCCCAAAGGGGATGATGACACATTTTTTGTCATTCAGCTTGAGGCCATGGGTCTGACACCAGTCGTTGGTCACAGTGAGGCCATTCTGTAGGATGTCAACATCACTTGGGGAATTAATAATAGCTCCACACTTGCAATTCTCTGCGAACTTTGTCAGCCAGAGTCCCTTCGTGTTGGCCTGGACTTCAGAGAAGTAGATACCAAACAGGAGAGGACCCAGGACAGAACCCTGTGGGACTCCACTCGTGACTAATCGGCAGTCTGACTTGGAGTCAGCTACTTTCACACTGTGGGTTCTATCTGTGAGCCAGATTGCAACCCACTTAGTGATATAGGAGTTGATGCCAAGCTTAGTGAGTTTTTCTATGATTCCTCAGTGGGGAAAATGTGCAGGTAACCCAGCGCCGAAGTACGGAGATGGGTAATTCAGTCTAGATGGCATTATACCTTAAATACTTATTTTCCACGGTCAACAAAAAATGTGCAAAACAAGGCAAGGTTATGCTGAGCAGATACTGCACACAGCCGAGTTATGAGCTGTCATATGAGACTGTAGAACTCTGAGGTGCCAAGTTTAATCAAAGGCATTGCATTCATTCAAACTATTCCTGACTTAAGACTTTTTACAGGTTTAAAGAGCAGTTTCAACCCCCACCCACAAACCTGATGAACTTTTAAAGGTTGTACCATAAAAACATACCCTCTACATGTTTATGTAGCTGTTTTCACAAATTATAGCTATCATAATAACAAAATATTTAGTGCTTCACTATAAAACTTTGAAAGCCTTGTTGGTTTCAGGCTGTAACTTATTACATCTGTACACTCACATATAGCTTCACATGACAAATGGAATGTGCATATACCAATAAGCTGGTACAATGCAACATGAAAGCTGTCAAAAAGTCATTCTGCACTCTGTTGCTGACACTTACATATTGTCTGTCCAAATAATTACTTCATGTAACCAGCTGCTTCCTTTTTAACAGTAATATCCCTTTGACAAACAGCCTTCCCATATCTGTCTGCATACAAATTAGTACAAGAATGAACTGCTTTGTTATTCCCACTACAAGCACCAGGACATTTAAAGAACTACTATTAAATAATTTAAGTACAAAGCTACTTAGCAGAGGTATACTATTTTATTTTATTTTATGTTCCTAACCGTATTAGCAAGCGTCTGGAAATATTCTCCCTGCTTAACTTACTGTTATACAGGAGCCAGAGTAATCACTATGGTGACCAGCTAAGAGTGTAAAATGGAGTCACGTGATGAAAAGGTCAGGTTTCCTGATATTATTTCAGGCTCACTAATTAGATACAGATTTCTCCTTTTCTGTTATTTAGCACCAGATCTCACCTGACCCTCATTTTCAGTAAATGTAAGGGTGGTATTCACCATTAATCGAAATGATTATTTATTTTTAAGCTGACTGTGGAGAAAGGCTGTTTTTCATATGTCAAGTTGGTATTTTGTGTTTGAAGTCATCAGCACTTAAACTCAGTGGTGCCATACAGAAAAAAAAGAGAGAAATACTGCACTGGTTCACTTCCCGAAATATTACATCACAGTGGTGATATGATACCTTTTATTACACCAACAGAGATTTTACACTGAGCTTTCAGACTACTTGATTATATGCCTTCTTTGTCTGCAGTAATAAACTAATAATTGATAGTTTGCTTTAATACCAATATGGACATAACAGTTATCTACACCTAGGATATCCTCACATTCCAGGTCAAGGTCACAAAGCATGTCAGGTCAGTGACAGCAGGATAACCTTCCTCTTCTATATCATACCATCACACAAACTCACCTTACTGTTCTCATGGCAGCCTATTGTCTAGATCAGTTGCATCATCACCAGGCCTGTTGATTGGATATGTGTATTACTCATTTGATCTGGAGCAACTGTGACTTACATTTATTGATAAATATGACTGTGTAATGAACATAAGGTTTAGTTGGGGGTGGGGTGGGGGTTGGGGTGACCATATATGCAAAGATATTCCATTTCCAGCTATTACTTTCACCATATTCTGAAAATTGCAATCTTGTAAATTTGTGTTTAAATGCAATTGTATTGTGCGTTGGAGGGACATCTGTGTACATCTTTTAAGTACATAACATTGGGCCAAAAAGCAATGATATACACATTACCATTCGATATGCTTACAGTTAGATAAAAAATCACAGTAGCAATGAAACAACAATTCCAGGTTCACAACATCATATAGAAATGACACATTGAAATAATCATCCTGCAATATACACTTTACTACTGCCAGTACAACCTCATCACTGCACAAATGAAGAAAGATTCTTGAGCTCATAAATATTTTTAATGACAGTTAAGAAGGAAATCTGATGTATAGTGAAACATATTTCTTTACAGAGAGTACTAACAACTATTTTAAGATGAGACAGAATGTCAGATGAACAGTGATAATAGACAATGCACCACACAGCATTGCCCACAGGTATGACTGCATACATATGTTCTATGCATTAAAAAAAAAAAAGAAACACTAACTTGAATGTCCTGGTCCATAGCTCTAGACTAGGTGTCACCTCTAAACCTGCATAGACGCATGACTTACAAGAGCCAGCCACATGGGGTCCCTTATTACTGCTGCCAGCTGGTTATCATTACTCATAGTTGGACTAGAAATGGGAGCTGCAATGACAGCATGGATCACTTCACCACCAGACGCTGCATAATCATATTATGCAGAATCTAACAGGCAGTGAACATCCTACATGCAGTAGCTGGGTCATACTGAAGAGCACCCCAGAACTCATCCAGGCACCTGAAACATCTCTTCAGGAAGCTAAACACCCTCTAAGTCACAATATGGGTTATAGGTAGTGTCATATTTCTCCTCCACAGCTCTAGATGGATTTCTTACCAGAGTCATGAGCCATGGCTACTTTGGATATTTAGCATCCCCTTATGAAAAAAGAGAGAGAGAGAAAGGGGAGGGAAGACAAAAAGAAAATACAGATTAATGTACAATTACATTTAATATGAGTAGCTACTTACTTAAAAAAAAAAATAACTTGCCACCAAGATGACCACTGGGCATCCTACCATGCAGTAAGATGCAATAAAGTGAGCTAGTATGCCAGATATGGGAATCGTGTGCACTGCCAGGATGCTGAGCAGAGATGTTGGTGATGCACCCTTATACATCACACACTACCTGGCAATTGATGGAATGGAAGCCCTTCCTATTTAAGTACTACTCACCCTGTTGACTAAGAAGGACCCTAATTGTGACATGGATGCAATCTATGACACCAAGCACCTCAGGGAAATGTGTCATCCTATAAAAGTTATGCATAGTCCAAGCTTGGTCCTGAGATGACACTGGGAAATAGATATACTGATCTACATATGTCAAGACTACATCCAGGAATTCCTTCATTATCCTTGATGCAGACACCTGTGAGATCCCCAAGGGATCCCAAGACTGTCTCTGGAAGGTCCCTGCAACAAGTATAGTGAGAGCTATACATACTTTTGTATCTATGAGAATAGGAAGTCCACACATTCCTCCAGTGCCCCTATGGAAGTCAAACATGCTTATTAAGACCTTTATAATGTCACTGTCCACTCTAAAAATATAAGGATTTCTTGATTATTTATTTAACATTTGTTAACTGGGAAAGTCTAACTTGGAACAAAGCCAATTTTCAGCAAAGACCTGGGGAGAAATGCTCCAGATGCATGTTTTTGTAATGTGAGAGGAAACCCACACGAACACAGGGATAACATGCAGACTCTACACAGAAGGCACCCCAACCAAGAATTGAACTGGAGAACCTCTTCCTGTGAGGTGACAATGTTACCGCTGCACCACTGCACCATAGTTATAATGAATAGTCCTTTCCTTATATTTCTGTCTTCTTTGTGGGCAAGTGCCACTAGGCACAGGGGGGTTTGGCCCAGCCAAGACAAGCAACTCTGACCTAGTAATAACAAAGTTTGCCACAAGAGATAGCATTTTCACCAACTGCCACTCTAATACACTTGGTTCATAGGTGTGTACTAAGCTAACGACCTTGCAGCCTATATAAGGCTAGCCTAAGAAGATTCTCAGCATCATGCTGTCCAAAGAAAGACTTAATTGGGGCTCAAACCATGAATGCCTGCATGCAAAGCTGCAGGTTTAACTGCTACACTATTTCAGATTTGATGAGGCTTCCCTTTTTGTACCACATCTTTGACAAGTGCTGGAAAGCAAGAAAAACTGGCTATGAATTGCAAATGATGTAAAATATCTTTAATTAGCGTAAGAACATTTACGTCGCTTCTCATTACTGTCTCATTATCTGCTCATTTGCATAAGTAGATTTGAAGACACCATGAACTGGCATAAATGGTCTCTATGAATAGCGGCTCAGTCCTGTCTGTGCTCACTCCTGAATTCCCTAACACATTTGCATTAATAATAATGAATACCGCACTTAGTGTTTTGTACTTTCTTTTCTGAAAGTTATACTATAATCCTAGTGGAAGTGAGAAGAGTTATATACTATTCAACAAGCTGCAGTCTGAGAGGTATTCAGTTATACTTATGGAGAGGTGTTTTGGGTGAAGCACTTAAACTTGAACCTGAAAGTTTAAATTGAATTTGACTGCATTTCAATATTCTTTTACATAAATCAAACTGAATTGTGCAGCGTTTTTTGCTGTCTGACTTATTTTAAGCACAGAAATAAGTACAGAAAGAGTATTCTCGTTAACTATTGGAAAACATAGCTGTTCTAACAACCATTTTCTTTTCTGAAAAGGCCACATGACAAGGATGGACTTCCCAAACTATGTCTGACAAGTCTAAGCACTGATAAATGGAGGCTTTACCAGATCATCACTCTATTCATTGAAAATGAAAGAATGGCAGCAGTGTTATTACTTCTTCTTACTGGTAGGAAGCTACACCATGCTGCAGAAAGGAAGATACTGATAATGCATATCATAGATCATTTCATGTGTTTTGAACTCTGCATGTCATTTCAGCCTAGGGTAGCTTTCTGTATGGCTAGTGCAGAGATAGCTTAGTCAAGTACTCTCTGGCAGGGAAGCACTCAGTGGTCAGTCATTTGTGAGACTTAAGTAGTTGTGCTGGAAAATACATAGTGGAATAGTTCATAGGATCATAGGAGGTTACTAGGCAAATGGCCCTGAGGCACTTATAAGCCTACCAAAAAGTTTAGCCCATGTTTAGACAAATCAGTACCCAATCCTGTCCAGCAGGGACATGGGTGGAATCCCAGGGGTATATTTTCTGTTTCCCATCCAGTTATCTAGGTTGCGCTTAAAAAGGGGTAAAGAGGTACTCTGATTGATGTGGAGAGGGAGTCTATTCCGTAGATAACAGAGTCTCTGGAAAACAAATCTGTCCCACTGGCAAGTCTTGTTGATGTCACAAACCAGGTTGAGGCCATGTGTGGGTTACTTGAGTGGAGCTTGACTTGCAGATATCTAGCAGTTCCATCAAGGAGGGGTCCGTGATCACCTTGTATGTCAGACAGAGGTCACCTCTGGGGAGTCTGTATGAAACTGAGTAGAGGGATAGGGCCTTTAGCTTATCTGTGTATAGTAGATGTTTGAGGCCCTGGATTCTCTTGGTGAGGAACCTCTGTAGTCTCTCCAGCTGCTGCATGTGCTTTGTGAGGTACATGCCGAAAGGTGTGCTGTATTCAATAATGGGCCTTATAAGGGAAGAATACAGGGATGTTATGACCTTTTTGTCCCTGGATGAGATACTCTTACTTATGAGGTGGGCCATGTCGAAGGCTTTCCGTACCATGGAAGCAATGTGGTGGTCAAAAGTAAGGCTGCTCTCTACCTGGGTGCCCAAATCCGTCACGACTGATTGAGTACTTGGGAAGTTGTTATTAATGTGATAATTTGTGGGGATGTCACTCTCTCCAAAGCAGCTGATGATGCATTTTTTGGTATTCAGCTTGAGGCCATGTTTCTGGCACCAGTCATTTGTCTGAGTGAGACCCTCTTGGAGGATGTCCACATCACTAGGGGAATTGATGACAGCACCCAGCTTGCAGTCATCTGCAAACTTGGTCAGCCATACCCCCCTGTTTTGGCCTGCACCTCAGAAAAGTATATCCCAAATAACAGAGGCCCCATGACCAAACCCTGGGGTACACCACTTGTTACGGGTCTACTGCTTGAGGTGGTTTCCCCTGTTTTGACTACGTGGGTTCTATCAGTGTGCCAGTTTGCTACCCATCTAGTAACATATAGATTGATGCCTAGTTGAGAGATTTTATCTATTATGCCTGAGTGGGGAATAGTGTCAAAGGCTTTGGCCAGGTCAGGGTAGGTGGTGTGCACCATCTTCCCCTCATCCATGACTTTGGTGACTGTCTCAAAAAAGTCGACCAAATTTAGCAGACATGACCTCCCCTTGACGAAGCCAAACTGTGTGGGATCAAGTGTGTGGAGGTTGCCAATGTCCTTGTTATTGATGTCCATGATAATCCATTCCATGGCCTTGCAGATCCAGCTAGTTAGGCTGATGGGTCTATAATTTCCTGGATCGGTGGATGCTCCACCTTTGTGTAAAGGGATGACAGTAGGTGTCCTCCACTCAGCTGGGATGAAGCCAGTACTCAGGCTTTGGTTGAATAGCGTGCCTAATGGTGCTGCAAGTTCCTGCCTGAGTTCATGTAGGATGCAGCCTGGGATGTTATCGTGTCCCATGGAGGATGTATTTTTGCCTTTGAGAGAGCAGTGATAACTGTTCCCTAGATATAAGGGGAAGGGGGCAGGTACTGGGAATGTCCTGATTTACTGATGGGGGACAGAGGGGTAAAGTTTTCATTGAATCTGTCAGCCAGCGAGCTTGCTATATCTACAGCATTTGTATATGTGGTGTTCTTGACCACCAGTTCTAAACAGATCTGGGTGCTTCCTTTGAGGTTGCAGACATATATGAAGAAGGCCTTATGATTGTCTCTAGTAGATATGGCCAATTTGGACTCAAAGTTTGCTTTGGAGGATTTCACTAGTGCTCTTATTTGCTTGTTCAGTCTAAGGAGACATTGCTTCCAATTGGGCACCTGTTCCTTCTTGGTCTTTGTCAGCAATTTTTTTCTTTTTGTTATAGAGTTTATTTATTGCAGATGTCCACCAGACAGGTTTACTTTGGATGACTTAGTCCTGTCAGGTATTCCTGATTCCATGCATCTATATAAATGCTTGTATAGTGCTTTGGTGTAGTTTTGGATATTGGTGCCAGTTCCTACAGGGGGGAGGGGGCTGTGAAGCTGTTTATACCATCCCTCAGGAGGCTGTAACCAGCTTTGGAGAAGTTTTTATGTCTGATCCTAGCTAGAGGGGGGGTTGGGGGAGATGGTGACTTCAAAAGTGACTGCTTTATGGTCAGATCTTACCAGGGAGGATGATACTATAGGGATGCAGCAGTGGTTACTCATGTTGATTAATACCAAGTCCAAGATATTATTACCCCTTGTGGAGATATCGCCTAGCTGTTTCAAGGCATTTGCATTGACAAAATCAAGGGATCTCTGGATATTTGTGTTCTGGCATGAGTAGTTCTTCCAGTCTATTTGGGAAGTTAAAGTCACCCATGATCAGGGTAAAGGGTTGAATCTTGATAGATTCGAACAGGTCTAAATAGGTGGATTGGGCATCTTGAGTCACATTTGGGGGCCAGTAGCTAGCTATGATTTGAATAGGGGTCTTGTCAATGGTTAACTGCACCTGGAGTGTCTCCTGTGCGTTATATTGTTTGACCAGCCCGGAGGTGTGTATGTCTTTAATGTATATTGAAACGCCACCTTCTTTCACTTTACTGTCCACAGTCTGGGGTCTGAATGTATGATAGGATGAGTGTATGATAGGATGAGTAACCAGGTAAGGCTGTGGTGCTCTCCACAGCCGTGAACCAGGTCTCTGTGACTGCACAGATGTCAGCATTCTACACTGTAAGGAATACTTGCAATGAGTGCAGTTTCATGTTTAGACTCCTAGCATTTAGCAGCATGAGCTTTAATTTGTGTTTTGTTGAAAGTTTTATGTTGGTAGTTTTAACCTCATCACTTTTCCTAAAAAGGCACTATAGGGGAGGCTAGAGCCTTTGTCAGACGTCTGAAGCCCAGGTGAGACAGATTTAGACCATTTCTGGAAAAGCATCATGGTCTGTTGATCATATCTTCCTAGGCTGTTTAAACAGTCAATTTTGATTGTGGTATTCATCTGATGAAGTGATACGATGAAAACGTTAGGATATTTTATACTACGTTAATGTTCTTTGGTTTGCAGTGTGATTTATCAGTGTTGGTTCGTGGATTTGCAGAATAAACAATCATCTGGGACTGGCTATCTGGCTTGTACCTTTTTTTGGCTTAACCATAACTTTCTCCTTATCCACCCTGGTGAGAGGCACATCTGTGTGTCTCACAATGGAGTCTCCTATGACTAATATGTTTGGTTTATGGTGAATGCTTGGTGGTTGTGAGGTACAAGTGTGTGGACTATGGTGGTATGTGGTATGGAGGGTTGTGGATATCGCATGTGTTTTTGCCTGTGTTACAACATACATTGATTCCATCCATACTTTAAAACTGGCCTGAGGAAGGAAGTTAGAATTGGACATTCCAGCTGTAGGAAGAGGCCATTCACCAGTAGAATCCCTCAGGGATCAGTCCTGGCCACAAAATATGTTGTTTTTTGTAGCTTTCTGGTCCGGTCGCATCATGTCTGTAAGTGCAGACATCCTAAGTACGAATTGAAATTGCTTCTCTATCCTGGGTCCGGTCACATCATGTCTGTGCTTGCAGACATCCTATTCATCCACGCTATATGTAGCTGCTTTGCATTTGCTGTGTCAGTCAAGTAAGGGAATTTAGTCTGCCTTTTAGTATAGTCTGCTTTGAAATAAGGGCATTTAGTCTGCTTTGAAAGTGTGTGTGTGTGTGTGTGTGTGTGTGTGTGTGTGTGTGTGTGTGTGTGTGTAAGAAGTAGGTAGGTCTGTGTGTGTGTGTGTGTGTGTGTGTGTGTGTGTTTGTAAGAGGGAGGTAGGGGTGTGTGTGTGTGTGTGTGTGTGTGTGTGTGTGTGTGTGTGTGTGTGTGTGTGTGTGTGTGTGTAAGTAAGAGGGGGGTAGGAGTGTGTATAAGGCGGGGGGTCATACCTTGCAATTTTCCAGATTTTCCCTCAGATTTTCAGTTTGTTTCTCATAAAATTTTATTTTTTTCTAGGAAATCATTCAGGACTAAAGTCAGAAAATAATGGCAGACATTTGAGTTTTAGAATTCATATCCTCAGAAAATGCATACTGATGCAAACCTTGCTGTTCTATCCACTTTCTAAGGAGGTAGGGGGATATATGTGTGTGTCAGACCTTTCAACTGTACAGATTTTTACAGAATGTCCTGATTTTTGCCTTATAGTTTTGTGTTTCTCAAATTCTGTCTTTTTTTTGACAAATCACTGGGATGAGCTAAGGATTAAAGTTACTAAATAATGACATGCATTTGAGTTTCAGACTTCATATCCTTTAGAAAATGCATTCTAACACAAATCCTGGTATTCTAGCAACTTTCTAAACGTGTCCCTAGTTTTGGCCTTTGTCCCCAACATTATAACAGGCTTTGTCCAGATTTCTTGTGCTAAGAGATTGAGAGGCATGGTGTGTGTGCGCATGTATGTATAACAGGGAGGTAGCATACCCCTCAGCTGTCCGTGTTTTTGCAGAATGTCCATATTTTTGTCCCATATTCCTCCTAAAAAGGATTGAAGTTGCTAAATAATAACAGACATTTGAGCTTTAGATGTCATATCCTTTAGAAAAACGCATATTAACATAAATCCTGTTAGTGTAACAATTTGCTAAGTTCATGAGAGCAATATTTATAATCTGTCCCTATTTATTTTAGGCTTTGTTCAGATTTCTTGCACTAAGACTTTGAGGTGTGTGTGTGTGTGTGTGTGTGTGCGTGCGTGTGTGTGTGTGTGTGTGTGTGTGTGTGTGTGTGTGTGTGTGTGTGTGTGTGTGTGGGTGTGGGTGTGAGAGAGAGAGAGGGAAAGTGAAATGTCCTAGTTAGCAGGTGGAATTTATTTTCAAGTGCATTTTCAAGAATTGTGAGATTCAAGGGAAGAGACGTTTACTGCTGCTCATGCTAAGTCTGCTTAAAATGTGCAACTGCTTTGTATAGCAAATGGTATCACTATTGTAGTACAGAATTTTCAAACAGTGTTAGTAACATAGCAGGTAGCATACCTGCATCTTAATGTAGAAGGCTGTAGGTTCTACTCCCACAGCATGGTGATTAGTATTTTAAGGGGGGTGGGGTGCTGCAGTCCTGAGGATGTCATCCTTTGGATGAGTTGCCAAGTAACTATGTACCTATTTTTCAGCTTGCCACCCATTCTCTATTGCAATATACCAGCCTACCATTTTTTAATGCAACATAGGCAATTTATTTTTTGAGGGCAGCTGGCACCGAATTTGTAGATGAAACACCTAACATATAAAGTTGTTTTCTAGCAACAACCTCTTCATTAGTTTCAGATATCTTTAATGTGGAATTATTCAGATGACTTTTACTTCTGCAGAGATTGTGGGCAGGATTCACGAAGGCTTGCACAGAGTCTAAGAGTAGTGTAAGACTCCATGCAGCCCTCGCGATCCAGGAACAGCCCGAAATTCCGTGTAAGAGACCAGCTAAAACGTCTCTTACATGGAGTGGGCGTGGATATGCTAATCACCTCACTTGCAGCCGAAAGGCATGCAAATGAGGTAGATTAGCGATCCAGGAAGCCCAAAGCAGCCCGTGTAAGAGCTGTTTTAGCTGCAGAAATGTACTCAGTTGACAACTGAGTACGTTTCTGCAAATAACACAATGGAGCCATGTCAGCTCCAAATAAAGGGTGCATATGTGTCAGGCAGCATGCCAATGGCCAAATATGTGGCCATTGGCAAGGTACCCCGATGCAAATATGAGAAATAAATATTTTTTTTTCGGCAATCGCCGAAGTTTAAACGCAGCGCAGCCCCACGCAAATGGGCTGCGCTATTTAAAACATAAAAATGAAGGTTATAAACCCACAAATGTGGGTTTTATGCAATACATGGATTTACAATGCAGGGACCAGCAGACCAAAAACAACATGGCCACCGTTTAGTGGTTGCTAAGGGGGGAAGCTGAGTCTAAGACATGTAACTAAGCATTAGTAGGCAATCTGATGTAAATGAGTGTTAGGATATTGAAGTCCACTGTCACATAGCAAATGAGCACATTCTGAGTAGTATAAGAGATACATAAGGGGGAGGAATAGAGTAGGAGATAGGTGACATCACAGGGAGGAATGGCAGAAAGAAATGCAGTTCATTGGAGGTCAGTGTTACATGACAGATGTCAGACATATATCATGGAAAGAGGAGTGCCACCCACAAGATAAGCATGGGAAAGTCAAGAAATGGAAGGTGTACACTGTTGCTTACACCAAAGTTTCTTGCTGGGCATGCATGCGCACGTGTGCGCACCATGAGGCGCGAGTAGGGCAGTGTGAGCACGTGTAAGGCAGACTGAGCATGTGGGAGCCTGTTGGCAGACTTGTAAGACTGTTTGCGCTGGTGTGCGCGCGTTTTAACCCGAATAAGTAGATTCTGAACTGTGTAAGCATGTGTGCGTGCGTGTAAGCCACTGTGAGCGTGTTTCTGCTGGTATGCGCGTTGCTCCTCCCTGAGGAAACAGAATGGAAACAGGAAGCAACAGAATTAGTAGAAAGCTAGCAGGGAATACTGCTGGAGCTAGCAAGTGAAAACAATTAGAAGCAGGCAATTACACAGGCAAAATAGTAGCCCAGCCAAGCACTTAAAACTCTGCAAACAGCAGTGCAGGATGTTTCTCTCAAGAGACACTGCAAGACAGGAGTAAGCTATTAGAAGTGAAAACTGAAAAAGCTGAACTCAGAGCAGAAATGCTAGGGGCTGCCATAGCTGTCATAAGGAGACATAGGCTACTTGCTGAGGGTGGTGACAATGCAAATGGTGCCAGACAACCCACAGTGAGGAGACGGAGAAGAGTGTACAGGCCCAGGGTCACCTACCACGGGTTACATGAGCTGGAGATAGTGGAGTGCTATAGAGTGGACAGAGACCTCCTGCAGCAAATTGTTGAGCTGTGCAGGCCACGCCTCACACACAGAACCAACAGAGGGGAACCCATCCCAGTGGAAACCAAGGTATGTGTTGGCCTAAGAATACTAGCAACAGGTACCTTCCAGAGACCAACTGGTGATATGATGGGGATATCACAGGCATCAGCCTCCAGGGTACTGCACCAGTTCCTGGGTGCCATGTCAGCACATGTCGGTGATCATGTATATTTCCCCAATGCCCGTGAGGTATTGGCCAGCAATATGCGCCTCTTCCAGCAAATAGCAGAATACCCTGAGGTAATGGGTGCAATAGACTGCATGCACATACGCATCAAAGCACCAGCCGGTGAGCGGGGTAGGGCCTATATTAACCACAAGAGCTTCCCCTCCATCAACTGCCAGGTCGTGTGTGATGCCCAGGACATAATAATGAACGTGTGTGCTGGCTGCCCTGGGAGCTACCATGATTCCCATATCTGGCATTTGACGCAGCTGTACCAGACATTTGCCAATGGGGACATCCCACATGGACACCTAGTGGGGGATGCAGGTTATGCACTGGAGCCGTGGCTGATGACACCCATCAGAAACGCACACACACCTGAACAGGAACGCCATTATGAGGCACATGCACAAACACGTAATGTAACAAAGATGTGTTTGGGCTGCTCAAGTCATGGTTCCGGTGTCTGGACACATTTGGTGGAGTCTTGCAGTACTCACCAACTACATGTACCCAAATTGTCATGGTATGTGCTATGCTACATAATATGATCTTGCGAAAACAGCTGCAGCAGGACCAGCATAGGGACGGGCCAAACAGCCCCCCACCATTGCCAAGGCCATCACAGGCAGAGCGTGACTCAGAGGAGGAACAACCTGAGCCTGCCCCAGTAGGCAGAAGGAGGCATGCCCAGTATGCCCTGGCCTTGGCAAAGAGGCAACACATAGCACATACACTGGCTCAGTAGAAACCCTGGGAATGATACCCCTCTCTGACTCACTCATATAATAACAGGGATGCCTAAAATGACATAACCTGCTCTCAAACATGTACAGGGAGTGTAGTATGTGCATCCAACAGAGGCAGCCCTGCAGCACCACCTGGGGCATGAATGCCATGTGTTAAGCAATGTAACACCATGTAGTATATGCAAACTTGATGACCCTGACTAACATCCTACCCTCACCAAGCATGATGCCACAATATGACGATGAGATGATCAATTGCAATAATTGGCTGAAGTATTGCAGTTAGTCAAAGGGGATCCAATGTGTGCCAGCCTGGGATGACATGCTGAGCATGACATGATGCTCCACCTGCTAGGGGTGGTGTGCACCTATCAGTCCAGGCCTTATGGATACTGGCAAAGGCTGTTGTTACCCACAGCGTGCCTTGAATAGGTAAGGCTCAAAACACAAACCCACCTCCATAGGTATCACAAGGGATAAGAACCTAGATGTAATGCTACACAATGCCTGAAGTCTAAACAGCAAGATGCATGCAGTCTAAACTCCCCCAGTATGGAGAATGTTGATATCTGTCCTGTAACAGAAAACTCGGTCAAGGCTCACAACAGCACCCTAACACTACCAGGTACAGCCTCAAAACATGGAACAAGCTACAAAAGAAGGGTGACTAGCAATAATTGTCAAGGATAACCACACCCCCATGTTGGTACCACAACAAGAAGCAGCATGGACTAGCCATGGTCAAGTAACAGTGGCTAAAACTGCCTCCCAGTTTATAACCTGCTACAGACTACTGTCCTAACACCAGGAACTGCACTTGGCCTATGTTGGAATACATGAATATATCAAGCCCTCCAAACCACATTATATTGGGTGACTGAAAATACCCAAACATAGACTGGGAGCATTATACTAGCTCCAACACTGTAGGACAAAAGTTCCTAGAATCCATAAACCAAAATGCCCAGGAACAACGTACCACTCCCACAAGAGGGGTAAGCATACTGGATGTGATAATCAGCAACATGGGTACTGGATGGCAAGATGAGAAGTGTATCCCTCACTGGTAAGACCAGATCATAGAGTAATCACACCGGATATACACATCCTGACCACAGTCCCTGGCCAGAAAACCACAGTGAAAAACATGTGTAAAGCAAACGTTGCACTCCTCCAAACTGATGTGGAATCCATTAAAGGCCCTGTGCAGGTGCAAAATATGGGCCACACCTCAGAACCTGTTATTCAGGCATTCCATGAACACTGCCAGGAATGCTTGGATTATGCAATCCCAAATAAAATCAAGACACAATGCCATACATGCAGGCATCTGGCATGGTGGACTCCAGCCATTACCAAACCATGCAAGAGAATGAGGAAGCTACTACATGATAGAGCAAACATAAAAAGGGAAGTAATCACTGATCAGTAGTATGGCAATAAAATATGTCCACACATACAATCCACTAAAGCCAGCTACAACAAGTTGAATCTGTGAATCTTGAGGCAATGTTACACCTGCCCCAAGTACACAGACAACCCTCAACTCCCCCCAAGAAATACAAATATATGTGAGAGATGCAACCATTTATCCAAACAGGAGGCTGAGCTCCCTCAACTCAGTACTGTCAAAACTAGTCAGGAGGAGAAGGTAACCACACACACCACAAACCCAGTCCCACATAGACCTATCACAACTGCAAACCAAAGACATAAACACAGAAAAACATTCCTGGAGGCCCTAATTACAAACACACCACATCAACATAGGCCTCCAAAGCAGACACCCAAGCAACCACTACCTCCAAACATAGCACATGCAATACATAGTACACAAAGCTGGTGTGCCAAACAGTCACAGGCCAGAAGGAGAAACAACATGCCTGATACAGTTGTAATAGGTGACTCCATAGTCAGACACACTGCTGTCCCGCTCACCAGACTGAACAAGGGAAAGGGTACAGTAAGCTGCCTGTAGGCTGCTACAATACGCCACATAACAGAAGTACACAGGTCACCCCAAAGCAAGTAGAAATATGATGCAGTCATTGTCCATGCTGGCATGAATGACCTGAGATGTACCTCCCCGGACTACATGAAAAGAGACATAGATGAGCTCTCCGATTATGTAGTCCAGGCCGGTATGACACTGACGGTTTGCAGCATCCTACCCTCACCAAGAATGATGCCACAGTACAAACACAGAATGATCAGCTTTAACAAGTGGCACAGTTACTGGTGTCATTCCAAGGGGATCCAATGTCTGCTTGGGATGTCATGCTTGACAAGCCACGCTGCTGTTCCAGGGATGGCTTGCACCTGTTACCCCTGGGCGTCCGGATATTGGATAAGGCTTTTGCCACCTCCATAGAGCCTTTCGTAGGCAAGGCTGAAAAGACTAACCCACCACCCTAGAAAACATAAGTGGAAAGAAACATAAGGGTAATGCTGACCAATGCCAGACGTGCAAACCTCAATATGCATGCTCCCGAGGCCCTCCCCAGTATGGAGAACTTTGATGTCCGTGCAGTGACAGAAACCTGCAGCAAGGCTCCTGACAGCACACCAGCACTACCAGGTTATACCTCATTTCATGCGTTATGGCCCCAAAACCTGGACCAAAACATAAAAGGAGGGGGAGTATCCATATTCAGCACAGACACCCACACGTCCAGGTAACTGACAATGCACGAAGCATCGGAGACCACCCATGTGCAACTAACCGTAGGCAAAACTGCTGTACAGTCTGTAGCATGCTACAGACCAAACTCTCACACACAGGAACCCCACCCAGCCGTCCTGAAGACACTGGACAGTATGAATGTCTCACCAAATACCAAACAAGGTACTCACAAATTACCACATAGGTGGTAATCCATTATGTATGGAAGGAGTAATCAGGGACCTAGGGACACAAGTGGACAGTAACCTGTTATGTGACACTCACATTGCCAACGTGGCTAGGAAGACTGTCTTTATTGGACACCGTATCATGAAAGGATTCACATCTATGTCAACAGAGGTCATTGTGCCCCTATACTGTTCTCTTATCAGACCCATAATCTAGTACAATACCTCATTTGGGATGTATCTTACCCGACACCTGCAGCAGTTAGAAAGACCTCAAAGGTACCTCACCAAGAGGATAAAGGGTCTCAAATATATGTCATATGCTGCCTGGCTGTAGACACCCCAGCTGAATGCAGTCACATACTGCCTACACAGAGGCGTTGTATGCCTGTTGTACAAGTCCATGTCCAACACAGGAGTAATGGACATGCTCCACCCCAGAAAACCCAAATCCATCGGAGCTGTGAGAGTGAGAGATGTCAACCTCAACACATAATGAAATAGGATGTGCTGGAGGGACAGATACATAACCCAGAGGCTCCCTACACCCTGGAACAGAATCCCACTCCATGTTAGGCAGAGCCCCTCACTGACACTCTTCAACAGGAATCTTGCCAAGTGGATGGATGATCGTAGATGTACACTAGGGGTCTTCACTGTGTCACGTCCAGACAGAGGCACAGTAAAGTAAATCATAAATGGCCATAATATTCACATAGCAAGGGGTGGCGAAAGCCACACACACTCTGGCTAGGCTTATAAATGCCCTAGGGCAGATAGCCTAGTATGAACCTATGAACCTATGAAGATACAAATTGTACAGGACACTAAGGATAATCACAAGGCTTTCTTAACTGATGGTAGGAACCTGGTTGGGAATTCACAGATATGCTCTGAATTACTCAAATATTACAAACAACATACCAAACACACACACATATTGCCAACATCCAACCTGACAGGTGCAGTGCAAACCCCAAAATGCAAAATATCTATCCCAGCAGAGTGCTGGCCCCCTGACATTGCAGATGCTGAGGTAACAGCCAGCATCTACAAAGCAAAACACACAGCATCAATGGTATGAGATGGTGTCCTGGGCTGAGTCCAACATGGACTCCAAGAAGAATGGAATGCCAAATAATACTACTGCTCAATGTTAGCCTTACCACAGGATATGTACCCAAAGGGCAGTGTACAACAACAGTGGTCCTTCTCAACAAAGGTGTTGCCTGAATGGATACTGCAAACTACCACCCCAGAATCCTGACAAACTTGGTCTGCAAAGCTATGGAAAGGATCAGCATGTACCGCAGACATAAAGATATTGGGGACCTACTGACACCGGACCCTACCCAGTGTGGCTTTCTTAAGTGCAGATCCTGCCCCTTAAACATGTTTGACTCATTTGAAACAGTCATTAAGGTCATTGATGAGGGGAATGTGGTCCACACAGCGTAGCTGGACCTTGCAAAGGCTTCCATACAATACCCCACGTGTTCATTATAGATAAGCTCACCAGCTTAAATATAAACCCTTATGTCAGTAGAGGGGTTGCAAATCAGACCAAGGACAGAACTGACATGGACAGACATGCTGCAGCCATGTCAGACTACAAACCAGATATAACTGGCATCCCACAAGGCTTGGTCCTGGGATCTCCCTCGTTTGGTATATATGTCCCATAGGTACAGGCCAACATGGAAGGACTGTGTCTGAACAAGTTTGCAGAGGACTACAAACTGGCCACCATATCTGACCCTCCAGCTGACACAAGCATCCCACAAAAGGGCCACATAGAAACAGACAACTGGTGCCATAGCCATGTTAGCAAGCTAACTGCAGAAACGTGTATAGTCAACCCCTGTGGATATACAGTAAGTGCCCACCAGTTACCACATACGTGTTAACCCATTAAGTACTTAACATGTAATGAGAGACCTGGGGACACAAGTTGATAGATATCCTGCATTGGACAAGCATGTGGCTGCAGTGGTTACAGAAACATACCATATACCCACCTAATCATGAAGGTTGTCAGATCTAGATAAGGGGAGGTCATTGTGGCTCTGCAGTCATCCTTCATCAGCATTACAATTGACTACAATAGCCCCTGTGGGATGTACCTCAGCAGACACCTCCATCAACTGTAAAGTTCCCAAAAGTACCTCACCAGGAGTATCAAAGAGCTTGAACAGATGCCATGTGTTGCCTGATTAAACAAACTGCAGCTCCACACACTGCCATACTGCCCACCCAGAGGCAAGCTGTGCCTGATGTATAAAGCCATGTCCAAGCTGGAATCAATGAACATGCTGCACCTTGTACAATCTGAATGGCAGTGAGCTATGCACATGAGAGACCTGAACCCCAGCACTGACATACATAGGACAAGCTGTACTGAATGATCCATAACACAGAAGCCACCCCCACTCTTGAGTAAACTCCCAGTACAGGTTAGCCAGAGAGTCACTCATCGACTCTCCTCAAGAGGAATCTTGATGAGTGGATGGGAGATGGTAGGTTTACCCTAGGTATCACTGTTATGTCACGGGTAGACGGAGGCACAGTATACTAACCATGACATATGTCATGGCAAACTCCAGTTACAATGTGTGTCGAAGGACAAACACACTCTCCGACTAGCATTAGAAATGGCCTAGGGCACATTGCTAGTGTTTGCCAATGTACACCTATGTTGTGGAATACACTACCAATGTTGGACAAGCCTGGTTTAAGTAGTTCATATCTGAACATAATGCAACATGGTCAGATGTGCACAACTGGCCCCTAACCAGTCTGTTGTGCTCACTATGAAAATGTAAAGCAGTGATAGGACTAAAGCCCAGGATACTGTCCACCACAGTGAAAGTACTGAACCAGTACACTATACGGTACTACAGTGTTAGGTCAGTATGAAAGGATGTTGACAACTGTATGCAAAGTATCCCATGCAAACCCTGCAGGCACAGTATAATCTCTGTTGTGTTCAGACACAAAGCAATTGGACAGTAAGTACACAACATGACACACAACACACAACCATAAACGTGAGATATTGTTGAAGTTCACACTCATCCACAAATGTGGTGGGCTGCAGAGTTCAGCATATGGAAAGCTCACACTGGGCATGCTCGCACACTTTGATAAATGAGACATATGTCAGACAACATGCCATGGAAAGCCTGAACTGGGCATGCTCACACACTTAGGCCAAATCTCAGTTTAGCAGTTGGCCACACATATCTGGTATTTGTACGTGTTATTCCAGGAACCAACCACATTACAGCAATCTGTCCAGTGCACACAGTTAAATGACTACAGAGATATAAGTGATATAGTGGATCCCTCTCATATTCAAACATCTTCCACAGATACACAAGTTGTTCATAGAAACAGGGAATGCTATGGCAATAAAGACCTGCAAACAGTCTATCAGCAACAAATATTGTGCATCTGACAATTAAACATATGGGTGTAGAGGTCAACACTAGGCTGTTTGCCCTAAGGGAATGACAGCTTAGCCAGAGTGTGCTTGGAGTCTGCCTCCCCAGTACAGTAGGCTACTGTGCCACTGTAAAGTAGGTCACATAAGGCACCGTGTGAGGCTAGTGTGCTGTGCCTCCGTCAAGCAGGGACACAGTGGAGATCCCAGGGGTTGAATTTGCTAAGCCGCATCCATGTTGTTGGTGTGTGCTGGAAGAGGGTTGGTGAGGACCTCTAACAGTAAGTGGGCGTCAATAACAGACTGAGGGGAGCATTATCTGCATTGTCTGGACAATTTCACTGTCAGCACTTTGTCATGATGATTATGAGAGATTGAAGTGTCATGCCAGTACTGTTCACAGATGTCCTCCCTCTGTGGGCTACTGCTCTGCAATGTATTAGCTCACTCTGTCTGTTGGACAGTTCATATATGGCTGGTGTACACCTGACAGGTGTCCTGTTGTGGAGGAGTCATGGGTATATTTGGGATAGCATGATCAATGCAAACCTTCCACATGCTCATAGAATGCAATTGTCAAGGATTATGCAGAGTGGCCTGTATACTCCCCCAGCATGAGTCCTTTGAAGTCTTCCACCCCAGTCTTCACAAGTGTAAAGTCTGCTTTTGATAAATACACTTTGTTTGCAGTGACAACCTTGCCTGGGGGTGGGGATGGGATATGGATGTCCAGGGAAAGGTGGGTATGGTCAGATATCAACAATGGTGGTCTACCTCTGTTGTGGAACAGTGAGTACCCATGTTGCAGATGGCCAGGTGCAATATGTATTCCCCCTTGTGGCTGTGGTGAGTGGTTCTGCCATAGCACATGGACTCACAAATTGTAGTGGTTGTAGGGTAATGTTGTAGAGGCCTGAGTAGTTCCCACACACAATATACCTGTACCTGATGGTTTATGTGAACACCTGCATATCTTGGCACTGTTCCCAGGGAAGCAAAGTGTGTGTCCTGGATGTGAGAGGGGTGGTCCAAACTGGTTGTGTTGTGTGTTACAGGTCCTGTGGTCACGAAGCATGGTATAGAACATAACTTGCCAGTGCTGATGTGCATATCTGACCCTGAAGTAGGTGGCTGCAAATGCATATGCTATCCCCCACCTGACAGATAGTACTAGATGTACATACCTCTGTAGAAATAATGATGTCAGCACCCTATAAATACTGCAGGTGCAGAACAGATGCCCAGTAATTTGGATAGTGCGCTCTGCTAATGTGTCTCCCTCAAGTGTCATAATATAGTTAAGTAGGGGTTTGAATCCTGCAAATGCTCAGTGTGTGTGTGGGTGAGTAGGGTTGGTGTGTGTGCAATTCTGTGTGAGAGAAATGTCCCTTTTGGCAACTAGGAGAACACACTACAGGATGCACATTCCCCTTTCTAAACACTGATGATGTCAGCACCCTATAAGTACAGCAGGAGAAGGGAAACCTCCCAGTAATGTGAATAGCGCACTCTGCTAATGCATCCGTTTTGAGTGTCATAACATAGTTAGGTAGGGGTTTGAATCCTGCAAGTGTGTGTGTTTCTGTGAGGGGGGGTTAGTGTGTGTGCAAGTCTGTGTGAGGGAAATGTCCCTTTTGGCAACTGGGAAAACACACTACAGGATGCACATTCCCCTTTCTAAACACTGATGATGTCAGCACCCTATAAGTACAGCAGGAGAAAGGAAACCTCCCAGTAATGTGAATAGCGCACTCTGCTAATGCGTCCGTCTTGAGTGTCATAACATAGTTATGTAGGGGTTTGAATCCTGCAAGTGTGTGTGTTTGTGTGAGGGGGGTTAGTCTGTGTGAGGGAAGTGTCCCTTTTGGCAACTGGGAAAACACACTACAGGATGCACATTCCCCTTTCTAAACACTGATGATGTCAGCACCCTATAAGTACAGCAGGAGAAGGGGAACCTCCCAGTAATGTGAATAGCGCTCTCTGCTAATGCGTCCATTTTGAGTGTCATAACATAGTTAGGTAGGGGTTTGAATTCTGCAAGTGTGTGTGTTTGTGTGAGGGGGGTTAGTGTGTGTGCAAGTCTGTGTGAGGGAAATGTCCCTTTTGGCAACTGGGAAAACACACTACAGGATGCACATTCCCCTTTTTAAACACTGATGATATCAGCATCCTATAAGTACAGCAGGAGAAGGGAAACCTCCCAGTAATGTGAATAGCGTGCTCTGCTAATGCGTCCGTCTTGAGTGTCATAACATAGTTAGGTAGGGGTTTGAATCCTGCAAATGGCAAGTGTGTGTGTTTGTGTGATAGGGGTTAGTGTGTGTGCAAGTCTGTGTGAAAGAGAAGAGAAACCTCCCAGTAATGTGAATAGTGCGCTCTGCTAATGCATCCATCTTGAGTGTCATAACATAAGTAGGGTGTGTGCAATTACATGTGTGAGAGAACTGACCCTTTTGGCAACCAGTACAACACACCAGCTGGTGCATATTCCAATCTCTACACAGAGATGATGTCAGCACCCTACAAGTACAGCAGAAGCGGGCCAATCTCCCAGTAATGCAAATAGCATGCTCTGCTACTGCGTCTCTCACTACTGTCATAGCACAGTTAGTTATGGCTTTGAATTCCACACATGCCACGTGTGTTTTTGTCACACAGAATGCCCATGTGTGTGTGGGTTGTTGTTCACAATAATACATGACATCGATTAAACCAGTAATGGCAATGGACACAGATGATGTATGTGTGTGCCATATACACATATGTACCTGTGACCTTCAATAGTTCCCATGTCTGATGCCTGCCACATGTGAATACATGGTATTTGCACTGGATAACATTACGACTGTGGTCTTCTGTGCAGGTGCTGCATGTGGTATGTGTATATACAGTGTGAGTTGTATATGGTATCATCCTAGCAGCGAGGGATACACATCTGGTCTGGGGCATATAGTCTACATGTTGTTGATGAACAGGTGCTGCATGTTTTCACCTGTAGTGGGAGTGGTAACAAGTTGTTCCATAGCAATGCAGTGACTACATGCTAGGAACCTTTCAGCTAGGGTGTTGTAGCTACAGTAATTCATCAGCATTCAGTAATATGTCAGCATTCCTGGTGAGGGTATGATGCCAACCAAGGTCAGGCTCATACCAGCCTGTGCCACATGCTCAGAGAGCCCTTCTATGTTCCCTATCATGTAGTCCAGGGAGGTACATCACAGGTCAGACATAGTGGCATGGACAATGACTGAGTCATATGTGTCCATGCCTCTGACTGACCTGTATGCTTGTGTTATGTGGTGGACCATAGTGCCCCACAGGCATATCACTGTGACCTTCACCTTGTCCAGCCTGGTGAGCGGGACCTCACTGTACCGGACAATAAAGGTACCTAACACAACTGTAGCAGGTGTGTTGTCTAGCCGTACAGGCTGTGACTGTTTGGCACACAGGATTTGTGTGCTATGTGTTGCATGTGTTGTGTTCCGGCTTAACGTATGCCTGTGTGCCAGCTGCAGAGGTGTCTGCTGCTCAGGCAGGATGCTATTCTGAGGCTCCACGAATGGCCCAGTGTGTTCACGTGTTTGGATTGCTGTCAGTGTAGGTCTACATCAGACTGGTATTGTAGTCACTGTAGTATTTCATGCCACCTGACAGGTTATGCCAGTACTGGGTTCAGAGTGCTTAGTCCCCAGTTTGGCTATGTGGTTGCATCTCATACATGTGTTGTACGTCCATGTGTAGGGGAGAGGGTTGACTGTGTACATGTGGCAGCTGTGACATTGCCACATGACCCACATATTCCACAGCTGTACCATAGAGGTGACTGACAAGTGACCTTTGCACATGCTACCATAGTATTGTCATTGCCATGGTGATTAACAGCACATAGGGCCAATGGGGAACAAGGTACAGAAGGTGAGTATGTGAGGGTGTAGTGCCTGTGATTAGTTAGCACTGGCATATATGACTGCTCACGTGGACAAATGCCAGGTAAGTCATATGCAATGTGTCACAGGCAACGTACATGTGGACAGGACAAACAGTGACGTTCTGTCAAGTGAGACATGGACATACATATAGTAAGCTATGCAGATGTCACTAGGAGTCCACAGAAGCTCTGTAACTCTGCATTGCAGGTGGGATCAGTGTTCCAGGGAAACTGCAAGCAAACATGCATGCAAACAAAGCTACAGTAAGCAGGGCTGCATGTAGTCCATTGTACAACAAACAAGCTGTACCACTTCCAGTAGGTAACAGTGCAAATATGCAGGCACTATACACATGTACATGGAAATACACAGGTCAGATGGCTAGGGTCCAGTCTCAGTGCACACAAGTGTACAGACCATGTACCGTCAGGATGTACAATAACTGGATGGAAACCCAGGTGCTCATACCTGCAGTAATACACATGTCAAATAACAGACACTGAGCCTTCACTCAGTGGTTCCATACTTAGTAGAATGTATGCTACCTGTCCTGCCACCACAGTATCCCTGACATTTATGGGGACTCTCCCTCCTGTGAAAGTTAGTTTTGTGTGTTGGGGCTGTCTAGCATGGTATGAGATGTGAGCTTGCAGTGCTAGGGTGCTCCTGTGTGTCCTGTACCAGTTGTGTAGTACTGCACACATATCAATATCCTCATTGCAGAGTCCAGTGTGGGCAACATGCCACTTGCAGTTTACATGTCCATCATTGCATATCAATACTTTCATTACCTTATCCCCTGTGCTACCTATGTATGTAGCCTTCTGTTGACATCCTTACCACCAGTATGCCAACATGTGCAGATGATACACTATGGCACTTACCATGTGTGTAGACAACAGTACAAGACAATCATACCCTTACTGCATCAGGCATGCTGGGATATACCCACAATTATATCAGCACACAGTACTGTTAACAACATGATACTATTACTACACGTCTATGTAGTCACCCTGTGCATCAGCAACATGTTAACCTGTACCTGCACTGATGTTACAGATTGCAGGAGGTGGCACAGTTTCATCATATGCACAGGGTGTGAACTTGGTATGCCTGAGTCTGCCACTGATACCACCAATTGACATGTATGTGTATGTGTGTTGGTGAGGGACAGCAGTACAAGGTGGGGCAATGTTGATGGAGTGTGTGCGTGTATGCGGTAGCCCTAGGTGTTGTCAATTCGCATGTGTGTATGGATGCACACAGTTCCACCTCATGGCTGCCATATACTGGTGTTTGTGGACAGCCACAGACTGTACCTGCCAGGTCACACAGATCAGTGTCTCTGGCCACGGACACAGTACCTGTGCCTTGCAGGGGTGCTACGGACCGTATCCAGTACCAATCCAGACTGGGTACTGTCATCAGAAGCAGGTGTTCATTGACTGGACACAGATCCCTGTGGGGCCTGTCCAGAGCCATGTGCACGTGGTCTCCTGGGGTGGTCTGATGACAGCACAGACCCAGCTGCTGCTGGCACTATGGGGGGCGGCCGCAGCCCTGTTGTCATCCGCGATGACTGCCAGCTGCTGCTGTTGCTGGCATAGGCCCACGTCGATGCCTCAACCGTCCACCATTGCCCTGGCTCATGGACATGTAGTTGTGGAACTGATCTAATATGTCCCCGCAACATCTGTCTATGACATCGGTGAAATTACGGATGGCAGCTGCAATGTCACACATACTGTCAGTCATGGCTGTGTGACATGCTGTCAGCTCCCTCAGACCCTGTTTGGTGTACCGTTCCATACGTGACTGTGCCTGCATGTCAGCCCGAAACATAGCTGAGGTTGTAAGACCTCTGTAGGCACGTCTGACAGGGGCAGTACACCCACGGATGCTCCCACGAGAACCCCTGGACATCTGTCTGTGTGGTACCATCTCAGGGCCATGCCCATGGCTGCTGTGTGGGGAAGCATGTGCCACAGATACCACATTACCCTGGTCAATGCCCACTGTATCCTGTCCATCCCCTAGGGACATTGGTGACAAAGGGTGTATTGGCAGGATGACTGTGCGCATTGATGGGATTGACAGCTGTGACTGTCAATTGGCTGACCAATGACGGACCCTGGCATACCTTCCTATGCCATTACACAGATGTCATCATTATCAGTACCCTGGCACCTGATTCAGGTTCCCTGCTGCATGACACCAGAGCAGCACCAGAACCTGTGGGAGGGAAACAGGAAACACAGTTTACAATGTCTACACAATGTTACCAGTGATGCACACATGCACAGGTGCACACATGCACACATGCACAGGTGCACACATGCACACATGCACACATGCACAGGTGCTCACATGCACACATGCACACATGCACAGGTGCACACATGCAAACTTGCACACAGTTGCACACAGTTGCACACTTGCACACAGTTGCACACTTGTACACTACTCAGTATGCGAGATATCAACACACAGACACAGGCACACCTGCATGCATACACAGAGCACTACTAAGTGAGCCTAATATTACTATTACTATCAAGACTATTAAAGGTATTGTTAATACACACTCACCAGCATGGATAGGCTGCATTGCTGTTACACCGGAGGCACCTGCAGAAGTGAGGAAATTAATGTCAGTGGGCACAACTGCGCCATTGTTACTGAGTATGATACAGGTCAGTAGTACAACAGTTGCCTTTCACAGGTCAGCTGCTGATATTGAGAATATCACACTTGCACATTAAATACTATGATGACAGCTACAAACCAAGGACACACCTCACACATGCATTAACTACCAGTGTACACAACAGTCAACTATACATATGGCATATTACCTGCACGCTCGTAGTCTTGCTGCTGTGTGGCTCCAGCCTCCATCATAATGCAGGTCTGCTGCTGTTGTTGTTGTTGGCAGGCTGGAGCCACAACACTTATGAGTAGTCCCTCCAATCTGGTGAGTGGGGGATGTGTAGCCACCCCACCATCTGTGGCAACCTGTTGCGTGTGGATATCCGACGCACGCTGATGGACATTTCTGATTAAATCACTGCAGTGATGTCGTACCTGCTCATATGTCCTATTATGCGTGCCTATGTCATTTACCCGACGGACCAGGTCTTGCCACAGTGCAGCCCTCTCCTGCTGATTCTGGCTGGTGCGGGAAAAGAGTATTGCATAATTCTGCACCAGGCTCTGGTGTATTTCCTCATCCTCAGCTGCAGAGTACGCTGGATTGCGCTGGTGAGCCATGGTCCTGAAAAAGGAAATAACATGATATCAGCAAAATATGTCAGCAGAATTTGGCACACATACTACACATGCTACTCGAGTGTTGTGATACAACATATCTCACATATATAGCATCTGTCTGTCTATTGGTGGATACACATGTAAATGGCCAGGTATCAGTGCTCAGCCAACAACTGTGCAACAGTACCTGGCACACTCCATACGACATACTACCAAACCCCAGCAGTCAGAACACTGATTCAGGTCCAAAGCACCTCCTCACTCTGGGGGTTTGTATCGAGGTACTGTATGGGGTACATCATCAACTACTGTGAGCTGACCACAAACTAATTGCCCTGGATATACATATCCCACCTCCACCACCAGCACAAACGACTACAGTGAATAACATTTCAAATGCAAACTTTACACTTTGTAACACTGACATGGTATCCTTTAAGCCCACTAGGCCGGTGGAAGACACAACCCACAATGCTGACCCCTTCACAAATGATTTCTACGGACATCTCCGAGAATGCATGGATCATGCAATCCCATATAAGACCAAGACACTCTCCACAAAGGGAAAGCATCCTGTCTGGTGGACCTCAGCCATAGACAGATTGTATAACAAAAGATGGAAGCTACTGCAAGACAGAGCATAATTCCATAAAGGGAAGGCATGTCTGATCAGCACTAGTAGGGAGATATTTTCTCTCATACAAACATCCATGGGCAACTTTGAGAGGGAAATCAACGGGGACACGACAGATAACCACAAGGCCTTCTTCAGTTATGTTAGCAACCTGGTCAGAAACCCTCCAATATGCTCATAGTTAGTACACAACAACAAATAATTCACTGAACCCACAGATATTGGCAACATTGTGGCAGACAGGTTCAGTGCAAGTTTCCCCCTCCCTCTCCCCCAAATTAAGACATACTTATCCCAGCTGACTGTAACCTCCCTGTCATCACAGATGTCCAGATGAGAGCCGCCCTCAGAAAAGCAGAAAACACAGCATCAATGGGACCTGATGGTATCCCCGGTTGCATGCTACATGAACTCCAAGAGGAGCTAAACACACATATAGAAGTGCTATGTAACACTAGCCTGACTACAGGATATGTACCTGTACACTGGCGTACAGCAGCAGTGGTTCCACTCCACGAAGGAGGCACCTCTACATACCAATACAATACAACACAATACAATACATTACAATACAATACAATACAATATGCTATTGCCCCTGGGACTACAGCAGCATACTGTTCTGCTACCCTGACCATTGTGACACATGTGATGTGATGGTACCTGCTCCTGTCAAACAGTTACACAGGGTGACTCATACGGCATATTACCTATCTGACTAACATTCAGCAGGGGTATGTGTGACATGTACTCATGGGGAGTCTTGCTTCTTAATGCTGTGTGGTTTATTGCAGGGTATGTCTTATCTGTGGGTAGGAACCTGTACCTCCGCCATGTGCTCTCTACTGCAGTGTCACGGACGACACACAGCAGTCATTTAGGTTGTGGATGGTGTGAGGTGTTACTATGGTTGTTGGACATTTGTCATGGGTGTGACTTAAGTATGTAAATCCAGGAGTGGTAACCTCTATGTGGGTAGTGTGTGTGTACTCTGTGGTGTTGTCAGTCACTGTGCATTGGTAATGTGTTTGAGTGCATTGTCACAGTGTTGTACATGTCACTGTGTCCTTCTCCATATCTGTAGCTGTCATGTGAGGTACATACCATGGCAGCCATTGTGTGGTGTGGAGGGGTACACTGACCTACATGTCCATAGCTGACACACCATGTCTGCTGATGGATTCACTTTATAACCTCGAAATGCTGAAATATCGAATTTCAGTATCTCGAGACTATAAAACCGAATCCACAAAACACCGACAAACAAAAACCGCGAAACCACATAACAAAAACACCACACACACTACACTAAACATACAGCACAACACCCACACCCCTCCTACTTATATATACTAACTCCGAGATTGCACAAACACAACACAAAAGCTCACTCACACACGCACATTCTCCAGTCCCTCACACACACTCTAACTCCCACTCAAAACCCTTACAAAACACTCACTTACCTGACATAACACCTACATCCAAACACGGCACCACGCACCAACAAAACACAAACCTGGACATTACATAGCGCAACTTCATAACCGCGAATTCGACATATTTTCGACATACGTCAAATTCGCGATTATGAACGTTCGCTATTTTTAACATTCAACTTTATAGCTTCGAGATACTGAAATTCGACATTTCAATATTTCAATGTTATAAAGTGAAGCCCTGCTGACACATACCATGTGCAGGTATTCCAGGAATAGTGTGCCACTGTGACTATCATTGGGGGGACTATTGTACACATTTATGACCCTGTTCAACCCTGACACATGCAGTGGTGGGCAGCCAATCACATATCTGGTGGTTACTGGTGTAGTTGATTTGAAATGGGGTATGGTACTCCAGTTTCGACACTGGTGTTCACTCCATGCCTTTGTCACCAGGCACCTGTTGCAATACATCTGTACACATGTGCCTCACTCAGAATATATATACATCTCTCTCTCTGTATATATATATATATATATATATATATATATGTATATATATGTGTATATATATATATATATATATATATATATATATATATATATATATATATATATATATATATATATATATATATATATGTGTGTCTATATATATATATATATATATGTCTGTATACATATACACACACATATATATATATATATATATATATATATATATATACATATATATATATTGATGTACATTTGTTGCTATAGATGGGGAGGGGGGACAGAGAGGGGGTGAGAGTGACAGAGGGGGTGGGACAGGGGAGTGTGAGATCGTCATATACAGTCATATCTGTAGATAGTCAGATCTGTCTGTCTATGTATATGTATCTACATATGTCTATATCTGTATGTGTGTATTACATATATATGTTTCTACATATTCTATCTATCTACATCTGTCTATGTATTCCTACATCCCTCTCTATGTATGTATACATATATGCATATATATATATATATATATATATATATATATATATATATATATATATATATATATACATACATACATATATTGACATACATACATATCCATATGATAGATAGGTATATCAACATGTTTGTTTACAAAATTGTATACACACACTAACATACTGCTAAACATACATAACTGTCAAACCTACTTTGTACATTGCACTACAACCTACATTCAACCTACATTGATATGTGCACATAGATGCCCTCACATACATATGTATGTACAGCCTTCACTGATAGTTGCTGTATGTCCCCTGCCCTATGCACATCTTCATATACATATGGATACAGACCAGTGACACATATGGAGGGTTCACAGTATGTAGACTTTTAAAGTATTACTTTACATTACCTGTGTTTGTCACAGCTGCTTGCGTTGCCATTTGGTTTGGTATCCTGCTGCTCCAGTTGGCAGTTGTCAGCTTTTGAGTCGGTTTTGATTACTGGTTTTGTTTGTGTATGTTTTTTTTCTCTCTCTCTCTCTCTCTCTGTCTCTCCCTACCTCCACAGGGTGCAATGAAAGTATTGCATGTGTGGACTGGGAGTACAGCATGCTTTTGTAGGTATCTGCATATGTCCATGTGATGGCCTCTGCACCAATTGTTAGCCAGCATTTGCTAATTGCATGCAGCCAGTTGTGTACTGATTGCAGTTCTCACTGTAATTCCAGGACAGTGCTATAAAAAGGTATGTGAGATAGGCGTAGCCCTTTCAGAGTTTAAGGGCAGGGACCATGCTGGTATGCTGTGGAAACTGTTCTGTGAGTGTAAAGGTTAGTATCTCTCTCATATTTCTGGCTGTGTTGTAGATTAACATTTCTCCATTCATTTCTCCAGTTTCCTGTACTAAGTGTGTATGTACACTGACACCTAAGACTACTACTACTGCTAATGTGGGTGTGTGTGCTTTCCTGTGAGACATGTGGTGTAACTGGTATATAGTAGTGGCTCTTGCACTTTGTTGCTATGGCTTCAATATTTGCCCTTTACATTCACTACTTGTATGCCTGCTAGATGTCTTGACTGTAGTGTGTTGCTGTGGCTTTCCTAATTTCCATGTACATTCACACCTTGGAATGCTTGCTATATCTGCTAGGGTATTACTGCATGCAGTGTGGTCTGGCCATGGTGTGGGCCTTGACATCTATTAGGGTATTTGAGTATGCTGCTGAGCAGGCCCCAGAGACTCTCAGGTGCATCTTTTATCTGCCTCATGGAATGGTACATATCAGTGGGGTACACCCATTAAATTGTCTGGTATTCTGCAGTTCTGACTGTGGGATAGCATGAGCATATGTATTACTACACTATTTCTGCCGTGCAAGTGGTGCATACTTTCAGTACTTCATAGTTACCATTACATGTGTTGTAACACCTTTCTGCCTACTGTTTGTACATTTCACAGGGAGTCTGTGGGGCATCCCTGTAACTCAGTCACTGTTGCTATGTCTAGGCTCTTAACTATTCAAATATGGCAGTGTCAGACCTCTCAAGTGTACAGATATTTGCAGGTTGTCCACATTTTTGCCTCATATTTTGGTCAATATCTCATAAACAACGTTTTCTGGCAAATCACTATGGGCTCAAGTCAGACTATAGTGACAAACATTTCAGTTTCAGACTTCATACCCTTCCAAACATCCAACAAAATGCAGAACCTGTTACTCTCTCAACTGTCTAAGTTTGTTGTAGCATTATTTGGAATGTGTCCCTGTTTTTGGGCCTTTGCTCCACATTTTTTATTACTTAGTCCGGATGTGTTCCTGTAAGAGGTTGTGGGGTATGGGCAGTGATTATCCTGCTGTGAGTATGTGTGTGGCTTGCAAGGTGCTACAGTGACATTATTACCTACTAGCTACCAACTAGCATGGCTGTTTCTGTTCACACACTACTATTCTAGAAATCCACTACATTTGACAGTAAATATACATGACATGCTTTGTGTACTACACATCCTATATTCCCTTTACATTCATTCCTTCTATTACATGATATATTTATTGTAGCACAATGTTCTTATATAACAGTCATGGCTTAGTGGTAAGTCATGCAGACTACTGTTTCCAAGGTCCTGGGTTCGGGACTGACAGTGGGATTTTATTTTGCTTTTGAGCAGACTATAGGCCTTGTCATTCAGAGTGACTAAGGCACTTTTAAGCAGTTATAACCGGGTTAGCGCTGGTTTGCGCGGAGCTCACGCATGAGCACTGGCGTTCAGCTCCACGCACACCCACTTACAACTGCTTAAAAGTGCTTACTCTTGCGCACACCCGCGCTATTTTCTTTGAAAGAAATGAAAATGGGGAGACAGGAAAGTAGTGAAAAAGGGGTCACAAAGAGGGTAAGACAGTAGGGAAACAAGCTCGGGTTTTGCAGGAGGGTTGTAGGTAAGGCCCATAGCTGCCCATTTCTTCATCAGCAACAGCTGTGCATATGTTTGTAATTTGGTGTGACATTTGAAACCTTCCACCCCTGAGAGAGGTGTAAGGACAACAATAATACTTGTTGTACAGCCAATTGTAATTGACAGTTTCCATGTCCAGGAGACGTGTGCGAAATGGGCAGCTATGTATGGGGCGTAATTTTTTGTGGGTAGAGTGCCCTTTTTCAGGTGAGAGTGGTATGTCAGGTACGGGAAGTCGGTATAGCTGGGGAGGTAGGTTGGGTAGGTTAACAGACAAGACAAACAAGACGCATACAGGGGCGGTGTATGACACATGTGGGGGGTTACACAATTGATGGGGACGGATGTTTGGATATCTAGAGCCCATGAGCCCACAGATGGCAACAGTGGAACTGATATCCCCACCCATGGGCAGTTGCCACTGTGCCTTCACGGCCCAGGACAGGGCTGTGCTGGGGGCTGTGTAGGCCGGGCAGCAGGCACGCCCGTTAGTTGTGCCACCTGTGCCTCAAGCTGGCGTAGGGGCCCAAGAACAGCTTCCCAGATCTCCCTACGCACCACAGTCCGGACACTATGGAGGGTGAGTGGATGTTCTCCTCTGGCCACACTTGCAGAGGGGGGACGAGCCCCATCCCCTGCAGCGCTTCCACCCGCAGGTGGCACAGGGCCACCGGAGGAGGGTCCGGCCTGGGCACTACTGCCAGGTGCACTCACCAGCTGAGGAGGGAGAGGTGGGTCCACTGGAACCTGCCTTCCCTGTCATCCTATGTTTTGCATTATGTCATGACAGTTTGAGTTAGTAATGTACAATACCATTCACAATTAGTTGTAACAACATGCATTAGTATTCCCATTAACCAAACACCCAGATATTCAAACCATTGAACAGCAAGCATAACACATGCATATTTTGAACAGCAATACACAGTCCAACAACATGCAGGGTTGATTGATGGCAACAGGCCATCAGGTTTGGATGTATGAACAGGGCAGATGCATCAACGTACATGCAAATATGTATGAACAAACAGGACAAATGTCCAGGGGTGTTAATTGTGACTGCACATACCAATTTCACGTGGAATGGATTATATGTGGTTATAGGGTAGGGTGAAGAAAATTTAATTAACAACTTCAAATACCAATACATATGCTGTACATTTCTAATAGCTGCAGATATATACACACTACAGTTCTGCCTACAGTTTCCTGTGTGATAACTACTTCAAGTTGGTGATAGGAATGTTACTGCTACATCAATATACATTTTCATTTTTATTCATACACATTCAAATCCGGCTCTGTTCAGCTACATCATCCTGCTACATTTGCTTTATATAGCTATAGACAACTGTGGATGTTTGGTATTTCAGACAACCATACTATCTGCATATTGCAGACTGAGAGCAACATATCCAGATTTTGGGATACACATTCCAGCTGCAGTTACATTTTCAACACATTTTACTGTTTGGTTCTGCTTGTCACATTCATTTCATTCTGTACTGACTGCAGTATACTTTATTCAGGAGTTATTGCTACTTTATTGGTGGATTCATAACTCTTTCTCACACTCTCTCACTTGTTTTATTTTTTCAATTCAGGATGGTACTTAATTCTAGGCTTTATTGACATGTTTTACCTGTAGTTATAACAATCCTTTCCAACAGTCTCACTTTTGTCATGTTTCTGTATTTCAACAGGGATATATTTCACACGTGTTTTACTCAGCTTCTGCAGCTGTACTTTTCAGCCTGCTGCAGGTTATGTACTATTATATTACAGGAGGGACATCTTTATTTCAGACTTTATTTCAGACTTGTTTCATTTTTCTGTTTGGATTACAGACTGCATCACACTTTTGTAATCAAGCAATACTTGCAAACCCTCTTACACTGTTACTTGCACATTTTATTACTTAGTGACTACACTGCACTCTTTTGCTAACTGTTATACTTATATATTTATTTACAGTTACAGGGAGAGGATTACTGACCTGCCTGGTGGCGCAACCATGCCAGCCTATCGCCATAGGCTCTATGGTTCGCAGAACGGACACCTGCAGCTGTAATATAAATAAAGTAATATTGGAATACACATCTCCATAATATCAGCTAGGTTAATTTCTTACATAAATAATTACATGTAACTTACTCAGTAGTGGGGCGTTGGGCGTTTGCCAGGCCTCCTGGATCCAACGGTTCAGTTGGTCCTGCTTCCGTCTCTTCAGGTCCGCATGGTGGTGACGGACCTGCTCACCAGTAGTTGGTATCCCTGTGGCACTGGTGAGATCATGAGCCAACCGGTCCCACACCTCAGCCCTATATGCTCCCCACAGGACCTGGCCCTGCATGAGTTGGGCCTCATGATTGTGGACAAGGAGCCAAACTATATATTTGGACTCCTCAACGCCCCACCTCTGTGCTCGAAAGCAACTACCCTCACCTACACCTGACATTCTGGCTGCAAGTTGGTTCTGCAATCGGTTATGCTGTGTATTCCCACCTATGGGGCTTATATATGCCGTTTTTCCCGCACTTATCTGTGATTGGCCAGTTTGGAATTGTATCAGCTTCACAAAACCTGCTTTGTCATGCTCCTCTTTCTATTCATTCCTATATATATGCTATTACTGCATTTCTAAGTGCAACTGTCATGGCTTAGTGGTTCAGTACCTTGACTATGGTGCATGAGTATCATGGGTTCGAACCTGGCCACTGCTTTTTACATTTTATGACTGTCTACACAGGCTAGGAGGTGTGTCTGTTTAAAGGCAGTTTTGTTACAGCTTGCTCAACGTTGCCCGTCGGTTAGCTTGTTGGCGTGGTGCGCAGCTCCGCGCAAATGGGTTACGCTGGTTTACGCATCATTTGGCTGTCAGCACGCATATTACGCTCAACTCAGCCATGGGCACACAGTTTCAGCGTGTTAAACCACTGCTCACCTACGGGCACTCATTTTACACCTGTTAAACCACTGCTCACCTACGGGCACTCATTTTACACCTGTTAAACCACTGCTCACCTACGGGCACTCATTTTACACCTGTTAAACCACTGCTCACCTATGGGCATATGCACTCAACTTGTTAAACTGTAGCTCAGCTATAGGCACATCTGACATTTTTTATTATTTATTTTATCTCACATTTCTTCAAAATATATGGTCCATTTCATTACATTTTACATAAAATATAATTTTATATGTGTACATATATGTCAGGGACTTGTTTCGTGCTTATTTCACTAAAAATAAAAATTGATGGTGGGGGGGGGGCTTGAACCATGACTGCCTGTTCTTCAGCCGATGTCTCTACCGCTACGCTATTGCTTCTTGGCTTACTTTGCATATTTAGTTCTTATATACTTTTCCACTGACTGCTAACTGTGGCTAAGCTACGGGCACGCCAGCATAAGCAGCACTCACGGGCAAACATCTTTACAATTTAAAAAAAAGTTTATAAGATGTTCATGTGTACATTTTATGTTCGTAGTCTGTGGGGGCATGTGTTGTGTTGTATTTATTCACATTTACATGGGCTCTGTCATGGGGGTTTACTTTCGGGACTTTTACTCTTCTGGGGGCGTTCCGTTTGCAGGGCTCGGCCTACGGACATGGCCCCTACTGTCTACCATGGGACCGTGTAAGCCTTAGGTGTGATTCAGCATGCCCTCATGCATATGCATGACATGCTGACGTCACACTGTTTAACTGCAGCCTCCGTGTAAGCCTTGTAACTCTTACACGGAGGCTTCGTGAATCCTGCCCTGTGTATATTGACGGATATTGGTGGATTGTAATGAGAGAAGTTTGTATGGCCTTTTATGGTTGAAATGTTCTGAATTGGGCAGTTTGTCATTATTGGTTTGTATGTTTTGTTTCATTGCTTACTGGAAAAATGTTTAAAACTATAAATTTAAAACACACTCTAATAAGTGGTGTTGTATTATACAAGGCATATAATTCAATTATATTATAATGAATAGAATCAGGAAGGTAAGGTGAATCAAACAACTTTTGCATGGCCCTAAAAATGTGTGCAAGGGGCCTATGGTTTGAAAACAGCCCAAAGGTAAACTTAACCTGCCACTGGACAGATGCATTTTCTTTGAATGTGGATTTCAATGCTGTTTCTGTGAATGTGAGTTTCAAAGATAGAGAGGCTTTAATGCTAAGTCTGTTTTCTTTGTAAGACTATTGCTTTGTTTAGTAAACGTCTCAGTGTTTCTGCTATAAAATTTGAAATAAAAGTTGTAAATTAAATCCAACTATCTGTAATCATTGTAGATGTGAAGCATAAAACAGTACGCACACTGAGAGTTTTGACTAGTGTTTATGGCAACTGGGGAGAAATAGCCAAGTAATGGGACACTGGAATGGCTGCGTGGGGGGGTGCACAGGGGGGGGGGTGGTCAAGATTTGCACCCTCCTGCAAAAAATCCTATGAGCTCCCCTCCCTGGGGGCTGGTAAATTGACATTAAAGTACTGTATATTACTACTGATTTTGTACAGCTATAATTGCATCTTCTTTCTCTTTTACAAATAAGTCAGATGTATCAGATCTTTGTTGATCCAAAATAGTGACTTAGACTGAAAGAAGATCTTTTCTGTAGGGATTTTCCTATATTTTGTCTTATGCAGAAATAAATATTCAGTATGTATGATTCTCCAGGTTTACCAAAGTGATCTACAAACTGTTCAATGGAAAAGAAACAGCAAACATTTAAGACATCATCGAAGATGCAAATTCTGACACCACTGGTATAAAGAGTCTTACAAAACAATGTGTTTAATATCATTATTACTTGTTATGACCTACAAAAAATAAGGTTGATTCAGAGTTACTTAAAGAACCCTTGTCCAATTTTCTGTATTTAAAACACTTTGATTTCAAATGTTTTGTTTCAGAACCACCTCGGCTATTTTATGGTGGCTCATGAACAATTTTAATGAACTTTTTACAGAAACACACATATGAACATTCTCTAGTTAAAGCATCAGTGTTAAATGATTCAGAGGGAGTCTAACATCTCTACAAAGGTTCTTTCAGCAAGCTCCATCTGTACAAAGTAAAATCACTGAAAGCACTTTCAGTCAGGTTTTTGCAATTTTCTCCACTTTTGTATGGCCATGAAGTTAGCATATATAAGTGGGTGTGGGAGGATACCATGCAGTGACTATGGAGTTATCATATACAAATGTGGGGGAATGGAGGCAGAGGGTGCTTATCCCTGAAAAAAATGACTATTAGATTCATTAGAAATGGGTTTCAATGATTTTAGTTTGCATAAATGACATTCACTGAAATTACCTTTAGCAAGTTGATATGAATGAGATAAACCATACAAGTCATGAAGGAATATTTTTTTCTCAGATTTTTAGATGCCTTTTTATCCAATGGTAGAGAAATTATGTGAGCTTTGAGAAATGTGTTTTGATTGCTCACTGTGACTTCTGACATTACTGTCTTGAGAGCCAGTATTAGTATCATGTGATCTTCCCCCATATGCCCAGACACTCCCTTGTCTCTTTCTCCTGGTTAAACTGAGTCCAACTTTACTCTGGTATGTCCAAACCAGTGTACGAATGGAGGCTGCAATTGATGCCTGGTGTGCCACATGCTATGCATCAGTGAGACCACAACATTGTCCCTGTTCTCTGCCAATTCTAAGTACTGTTTGAAATCTTCATGCATATCCTGTAGGACTCTAACCATTTTTAGGTGACTCCCTGTTGCAGTGGTTTGAACACTATGTCACGGCACATTTCCTGTAATACAGCCAATACTTTATGTGTTTCCTGTGGTAGATCAAAATAATTTCTGTGCCTAGCACCTCTTCGTAATGTTGTCACTGTTGGCAATGTGGCACCAGACTACTTGTCTTCATCCTTAAACTGTTCTTCTGTGTGTGGAGACACTGGAGTAGACATGCAGGTTTGTGTTCCTGGTATACAATGTGTTTGTGGAATGTCGGCCTGTGTTTGACTTTGTGATGCAGTATCACTTTCTGTAGAGATACTAACATGTTGTGAGGTAAGAGAGCCTGCCATTATACTGGGAGACTGCTTGACACTTCCCCAAGTTTACCTCATAAACAGAACTACATCATCATCATCAATACCCATTCTACTGTTGACTTTATCTATATTTATTAGAACAGTTGAACTATTTGCTTTTGATGCTGAGTCTGTAAAACAAATCATTACAACACAT
This sequence comes from Protopterus annectens, assembly GCF_019279795.1. Lineage (NCBI taxonomy): Eukaryota > Metazoa > Chordata > Ceratodontiformes > Protopteridae > Protopterus > Protopterus annectens. The sequence goes on along the minus strand of NC_056738.1, from coordinate 14,369,784 downwards.
TAACAACAGTTCAACAGCATATGGCATAACATGCTTACAAGGTGGTAGTGGGGATTCACTTACCATGAAGTATGCCTTCATTTTCATTAGCTGCTGATATACAAGACTGACCTAATAATAATGAATTGTGACATGTTTAATTGCAACATTGCTTGTCACCACTCAATGTTAAACATTTCAAAGGTGTATGCTTTAAACCAGCCTTCGGGAGTGGATGGATGGAAATGCTGCTGCAGACTTTGGTTTGATGGAACAGTGTCCACTCCACCTCTAATTATTCCATTTGCAGCATCTTCTGTATCATACTCATCCCCATGGATAGACAGAAGGAATTCATCATCTGGTGTTACCTTAAAAAGATTCGGAGCCCCTCCCCCCTTACTGGTCCATTAAATTGCATTCTGCCTGGCCTTGGCATGTTCTACCATATCATTTGCCATTTTCTTGCACTACACCAGAGATCTATTTCTGCCTCCAACTGCATTGATTTCAACAGCTGCTTGGCTCCATGCTTTGTTCCTCTCGGCTTGTCTGGGTACCCCTTTACCCAACAGCAGTTTCTCATATGTCCTAAGTGCTGCCATGGGTACACAATTTTCGTCATCACTAAATTTATCATGTCTATGCCTGGATCTCTTATTCTCCATTTGTAGTACACAGGAAAAATAAAAGGGCTACTGTCAGACACTTGGCACAGTACTGTCTGCATGACATCAGCAGTTACACTATAACACTATAAACCACTAGCCTGCTATTCCTGTCAACAACACAGATACATAAGCAAGCAAACAGAAAGGTGATTTCAAAGAGCAACACAACGTCAGCTTATTCATTCCTGATGAAAGTAATTACACCTACATTAAAACACAGTACTGTCTGCCATTGTCAGGTATTCATCTCTCACTGATGGTAGTAAAACAACACCTTCAGTACATATCTGTATTTCTGTCTTCTGCACAGTACACATTCTCAACTGCAACAACAAGCTCTCAGATGTATGTGCAATAAAAAAGTTCTAGAATTATGTATTGTTCACCGATGATATTTTCAATGAACAGCACCACATATCAAACAACTTGCAAGCACTTCCCCATAATTAGCCAGTCATTCAATGTTATATTTAAAAGCACAACACAGTTCAAAATACACTGCAATTGACCTTTAAAATATTAGGACAGCAACTGTTATTTAGCCTATGAACTATTTATTAATTATAAACATTCCTTACTTTTTGATCTATGAGTTATCCTAAGTAATTTGCCACATATATTGGCTATTTGTGAATTAGTATGGCACTGTTCAACCTTGCAGCATAAATTCTGGTCAGCTTACATGTTTGGTATGCAAATTAAGCTAATTTATATGCATGTCTATGAATTGTAGAGTATAACACAAACATGTTACGAAGTACATCAGCTTATTCCTGATCTTCACCAATTGTGAACAAGTGTGACACATTACATGAACAAAACTGAAAAGCCACGGATGCTGTGTAAACATTTACAAACTCCACATCAGTCTATAGCAATGCCAAGCTGATTGCAGACACGTGCTGCCTGGCCCAAACTAGCCAATATAAGTATACGTTGTTAAATTTCAAAATGGAGTCATCTAAATGTCAGGTTGCAATGAATCTGAAGGTTAATCCCTGGCCCTCCAAGTCTGTATGTCACACCCTAACAAGTAAAACACATACAAAAACCCTAGAAATACTTCATCACATTAGTGTTGATATTTCTTTTTTCACTAAAGAACAAGGAATAGTTCCCACTTCAATGCATGAAACCAAATGGTGCTAAAGTCAGACATAAGAAAAAATGGAAATGTTATGATGAAATATTACTGGCAACACTTGATTGTTTTAGATAAACTTGAAAATAATCTATCAGTAATTGTATGATTTGGTAAGTGTTTCCCTTTAAGAAAACAAATGTGAGACAAAACAGTTTTGGTTATGTTATACCAAACCAGCCAATGTTATCAATACCTGGTTTAATGTGCATGCTAGTAAAAAAGAGTTTGGTCAGGGTGATGTCACACCCAACAGGGAGTGGTTCTAACCCTGCTTAATACAGCCTTTATTGTATTTTCCTCATTCTGGTTCTGGCTCTTTGACTGATGGCAGCACCTGTAAAGGCATGAGGCTGTACTCCTGGCTGGTCTGAAATAGAGACCTTTATCATGCTCTACCTTTTGCATGGCTGGTACCCGGAGAAGGTCCAGGTTTACAGGCGTACCAGTATGTGGAAAAAAAACAATTTCTGCAGGAACTGGATGACCATCTGTCAACCCTGACAGCTATAACCCACACTGGTCAGCAGTACCATCACAGGTATGGCAACTTTCAAAAGTATAGTGCTGACCAGCTGATCCAGTGGGTTGATCAGGTTGTAAGTACTATTTTTAATCCGTATATAGCTGTATCTCTCTCTCTCTTTACATATATATATATATATATATATATATATATATATATATATATATATATATAAAAATACACACACACAATACAAAAGGGGACAGAAAAATAAATTGTACAAGTATTTGTACTTCAACAGTAAGATGTCTTAACCTGCCTATATGGAGTTCAGGTAACATTCTGAATTATCATCATCATCATCAGACCCCTTTTTCCCATTTTCTACATGGGGTCGGGGTATTATGTTTACTGTCACCATCTCTCTCGATTCAGTGCCACACTCTTGTCTTCTTCAACACTCATGCCTAGCTGTCGCATATCTTCTTTCACACAAGCTATCCACCTCTTTGCTGTACATCCTCATTTCCTCTTACTTTCTTCCAGTCTGTCCCAAATCTTCCTCACCAGAATGTCTTCTACTTTTCTACAGATGTGCCCACATCACCGTAATCTGTTCTCTTTGATGTTTTCTGCAACTGAAGCTTCTTTGGCTTCTGCTCTTTTGCCCTCATTTCTTCATCTGTCCCACAGTGTGCACCTTACCACCCTTCTCAGGCACTTCATTTCCATCACCTCTAGCTTCTTCATCTGCTCTGCCTTTACTGCACAGATTTCTGTATATACAGTAGTAATAGTCACACCACTGTCTTGTGCACCTGACCTTTCAGCTTCTTTGGCATTCTTCTGTCATAGACTACACCTGAAACACTATGCCAGTTGGCTGCAGCCCCTCTTTTTCTAGCTTTGACCTCTTCATTCAGACTTCCCTTCTTCTCAACCACCCCTCCCAGATACTTAAAACTATTACTGTTGCACTATCTTCCCTTCTATCTCCTTTCTCAGCTTCTTCTTATTTCCCCAATTTGCTGCCATTACCACTGTCTTATCTGCGCTTAGTTTCATCCCATGTGCCTTAAGTTTTGGATTCCATTCCCCTATCCTTTGCTGACGTTCTTGGTCAGAGTCTGCCTGTAATGCCACATCATCTGCATACAGTAACTTTGCTGATCTGTCCCCTCCTACCTGCTTGCTAATGTAGTCCATCAATAGTATAAGTAGCAGTGGGCTCAGAGCTGAACCCTGGTGTACATCCACTCCCACTAGGAACCCCTCTCTGAAGCCAAACACTGTTCATACTTGAGTCATTGGATCCTTGTACATAGCCTGCACTAATTCCATTAATGTTTTGAACAACCACAGTACTGGACAGATCAACTTTCTTGGGACTTTTGTCATATGCTTTTTCCAAGTCTAGGAATTCCCAGTTGGACTCTTTCCTTATCTCTAGCTTCTTCTCAACTATCTATCTCACTGCAAACATCGGGTCAGTTGTGCTGCATCCTGATCTGAATCCGAACTGCTCATCTCCTATCTTGTATTCTACTACTCTGCATATCCATTAATCAATCACTCTCTCCAGAACTTTCATACAATGTGATAAGAGTTTGATGCCTCCCTACTGCCCATAGTTGTGGATGTCCCCTTTGTTCTTGTACACTAGCACAACTATGCTTATTTTTCAGTCATTATCATATCTGCTGTTACCTCATCTGAGCTTGATGTTTTCCCTGACTTCATTTTCCTTAGTGCTATTTTTACTTCTTCTAGGGTGGGCTCCTCTTCTTCTCTCATTGTAGGTGGTTTCTGGGGCAGTACAACTTCTGGTGGGGGGTGGTGGTTCTTCATTCAGAAGTTGCTGGAAATACTCCTTCCATCTGCCTTTGATGTCCTGTGGACTGGTGAGCAGGTTGTTGCTGGCATCCCTTATGAAGGGTGTCTGACTATTTTCTTTATCTTTCTGTCTTCGCCTTGCAACCTGATATAGTTTCTTTGTATCACGTACTGAGTCACTTTCCAGAAGGTGGTAGAGTGCCTCTGATGCCTTATTCTTTGCTATTGCAACTTCTTTGTTAGCAAATCAGTATTCCTTCCTAGCCTGGTTGGTCTTTTCTGTCTCCCATTTTTTCCTGCACTTCTTCTTTCTTTTGATCACTTCCTGGACTTCTGCATTTCACCACCAGCTTTCCTTATATACCTTACTTCCATAGCTGGCTCGGCCACATATCTGTTCTGTATCCTTGAACTGTTGTACTTTCTCTCCAGTCTAGTCAACTTTCAGATCTTTAGCCTGGTCTCTGTTGACCTTAGAGGCTTCTCTGACCACTGCTTGCAGCTGATTGGTTTATGCCATTTGCAATCATTGATTCTACCCCCAGTGCCCTTTTCTTACTAGGAGGAAGTCTACCTGAGTTGCATGCTGGCTACTCTTGTATGTGATCTTGTGACGATTGTCTCTCTTTCCATCTTGTCTCTTTGATACATAGAATGTCCAGGCTCCTTTGTATCATCATGTCATCCACTTCCAAGCTGCATCCTGTCAGTGACCTGCTGACCTTTATGGCAGGCTGGCCAACAGGGGCACAGACACCCCTCCCACCACTTGCATGGTTTCCTGGCATAGGTCAGAGTAGGCCAGTTCCTAGACCCACTTATCACCGATAACTATCCATGCCTATTACAGAACATGACTGAATAACCTAGAGCTATATTTTACACCATCAAGTGGCTAGTCTATACCAACAGGGAGGGAGGGTGGGAAACAAACTGCAGAAATGTTTCTCACAGCTGAAAAGCAGCAGTGAGCCTTTAAATGAAAGTTTTAAACAGCTAAAGGAGCCTCTAGAAAAAAGAATTTAACTTCAACAAGTTATCAGAAACAAACAACCCAACAGATGCTTAATAAAAGTGGACAATTTCCAGTTAATACCTCACACACAGTGAAACTAGCTAGAAAAATACACAGTACACAAAGTGCTATAAATAACAAAGAAATAAAGAACAAAATAAACAAAAACAGGATACTTAATGTTATATATTATAGCTCCGAGTTTCCTCAGTGTCCTTCCTTCGATCAGCTCAGTGTGAAATGGCAGAACACTCACAACTGAACTTCTTAGGTAACAGAAAGTTGAAACCTGACACTGCTTAGTCTAAGCTGTAGTCCAGGTGACCTCAGTCAGCCAATGACCTCAAACAATTGCTTCTCAACAGTTGCTTCTACTTATGTTACAAGGAAGGAGTATTTGGTCAAAAGCACTGAGGTTGCTCTGTTTTCTGGACAATTAGAATGTTATTCTTAGTGTCAAATACATTTTGTCTGTATTATGTATGTTACTTATAATCAGCACCTTATGACTGCCTGCCTCCACGAATACAGGACAGCTGTATCAGACTCTTATACCAACCAGTTTTTCTGTGCCACTTTATGACTTTCCTCTTTGAAGAGATAAAAAGAGACATAAAGTTACAAATGCTTGTACTAGATGTTCATTTATTCAACCTCCACACACTCATTCATGATTTTTGTAAAATACATTATCAGTATTAGTTACTTGTGACCTATATGTGTATTATCAAACAAGATAAATATTTTTTTTCTCGAGAGACTCCATTGATGCACTTTAACAAAGTCAGTAATTAACCCCTGGTGTCTAGTGAGTCCCCCCACTACATTTCCCATTGTGCTGTCAGTACCATTAAGGCACTTTAATCTTGAATATCCCTGGTGTTTAGTCATTCCCCCCAACTCCCGATCCCCATACTGTTGCCGGTGGCCTTATGGCCCTTGCATTTAGGAATATTCCCTGGTGTACAGTGGCTCCCATCACCTCCAATCCCCATACCACGATCATGGCAGGCAGTTGTTGTCTTCATTACCACAACATGCTGGGGACAGCCATGCTAATTTACATGGCTAATTTTTTGAATCACAATGCCATGTAGAAGCCTTCCTAGAGACAGTTTCAGGGAGAAAGCACATAACAAATTAGCTTATGCCTCTCCTAGAATGCCTCATTAGCATTTAGCATGGCTGCAGAGCCAGCTCTATATGGTAAAACATGTCATTATGGTAAACGACCATGCAACATAATGTTAGGCTGGTTGCTGAATTTGGAAATGGTACCTTGATATGTACATGGAAAAATGCACACATTGTAGTACCTTAATGAATCCTGGCCCCTGATTTTGTTATCCCATACATAAACATGATAGGGTCCTGCACAGCATTTGGATCTTAGTCAGTTAACCAGACCTTTAAACCTGCTAAAAAGAACACCCCCCTCCAAAAAAAAATAATTAAAGATGGTGCAAAAAAAAAACATTTTTATGTTCTTTCTTTTGGGATGTGGTTGTATACATTTGGTGTTTTAAAAAAGTCATATTCTCCTATAAATTCCTTGTATCTCACAGCAGGGGCTTTCATAGATAGACCGGACTTAATACTATGCACCCTTCCTTAATCTAGCAGGTGGAGATCTATGGCAGTGAATTTTGGTCCCCACTGGTCAGGCTGCTCTTCTCCATTGGCCAAACCTCCACAAAACAAATGTAATAGTTCACAACCAAAGTCTAGCCTCTTTCAGTACATTTCTGATAACTGAAGCTTTTACCATCACCTGCTACAAGAATGTAACTTATATCTGCTTGAAAAGCAAAAAATGCACAAAACCCAGAGATACACAAGCACACACATCTCACAACTCTGAAAGTAAACTGTAAACTTAATCTTAATGCTAAACGCTATCCAAACTCAAAGTCTAAACGTAAAACTAATCTTAACAATAGGGGATCTGCAAAATCACAATCATAATTCCAAGCGAAACTCCTACTCTGATCAAAAGCCACTGGCTGTCACAAGTATTGCAGCGCACAGTATTTTATTCAATATAAAACATATAAACAGTGAAGTCTTATTCAGTTCAACATTTACAAATATTAAATTAAAACAAATTAATTTGACCAAACTGCTCTAACCCATACTGGCCACAAACAAATAATTTTCTCCTGGTCCTGTTTGATTTAATCCTCATAGTACAGTGGGCTGTCTCCGAACAACTTCTTTGAATCATTTACAATACTTTCAGTGGTTACTGAAAACCTTTCTTAATCTATGGTTACATTAAGTAACCTTCCCTAAATAAATCAAATAGGAAATTATGACTTGAAAGATGATAGCATTTCACTAGGTTTTGATTTTGATTCAGTTTGTGTATATGCTTAGATGGTTTTAGGCACCAGCAAATCTTAGGGTTATTGAGGACCCCCTGATCCTGGGGGTCCCCAAGCACAGTAGGTTATTTTATTTTGATATGTTGTTACAATTGTCAATCTAACTAAAGCAAGTACAGCAGGCACATGTATTTAATAAGCCAGGTGGCTAAAGATAACTCTTCAGATGAAGAATCCTAAGAATTGTCAGCACAAGTTCTCCTTTAAAATTCTAAGACATCTCTGAATGTACAACAGTGTTTTGTCAAGTAGCAGGCTTCATAATTTCATTAAATGTTTTACCATTGACGTAGTGCCCTTGACTTAGTTAAATTCTGATTGTGGGTATTCTCTCCACTATAAAACAGTTATCATAGCTGACTATAAGCACACATAAAACCTGTGGCTACAGCCCCCCCCCCCCCCCCGAATCACCCTTGACTGCATGAGGGTCCTCACAAAACCTGTTGTTGATTGGGGGAAAATGAAGAGAAAAAAACATCTTTCACTTTCTTATTACATGCTTTATCCTAAACAGGACTGTGATATGCCCCTTTTAGGATAAAACTGGTAATCATTAAATTATCATGAGCTAGACAAGTGTTAGGGATCAGAAGTCTAGACTCACTGATCTCAATGTGTACCACGGATTTTAAGATGACAGAGTGTTCCTGATCCTCAGGAAATGTTTCTTCACTTTCAGAGAGTTTTATAAATACTGGCAAGTCACCAGCTAGTATAACTGTCAATTTCTTTACTCGAGCATTCTGGGCAAAAACAAAAATAACAGTAGAATAAAGGCTCATACTCAGAAACAATTTAAATATTGCTGTAATTCATTTAACAAGTTAACAGAATAACACATTTTGCATCAACAAACATTCTGGACACTAAGAAATATGAAACTCTAATGTCTGGCATTATTCACTGTCTGGAATCCTGAATGATTTACTAGCAAATCAAAATTTTTATGAGGGGCAGAGCAAAATATGAGTCACAATAAGTAATATTCTGTGATATCAAAGACAGTGACAGGTGTGCATTACTCATGATGACTGCTAAACAATAAGCACTGTTCTGCTGTGGCAGTAATAGTGTCACACAATAGTTCATAGATGGTTACTGGGCTATTGACACAAAGGTTTTTATAAGCATAGCTATGGGTGCCCAATATAATACTAGAGAATCACAATATAAAGGATCTTGCCTAAACTTGAGATCTTAGTTAGCAACAACTGCCCATATCTAGGTGGGTCATAGGTGAAATCCCCAGCAGAAATTTACGGTTTCCCATCCTGTCATCCAGGCTATGGCTAAACAGGGTCATAGATGGGCTTTGATGTGAACTGGTAGCCTATTCCAGAGAAGTGGCAACCTCTGAGAGACATTTCTGTTTCTCCAGCAGATCCTATTTATATCACAGACCAGGTTAAGGTCCCTAGAATAGGTGACTGTTGTCCCATTTGATTTGTGAATGTGCAGCATTTCTGAGATTATTCTGTAGGCCAGGCACAAGTTTCCTTTAAGTAGTCTGTATGCTTCTGAGTACTGTCACCGTGACTTCAGTCTGTCAATGTATGACATATGCTGGAGACCCTGAATTTTCTTGGTTAGAAATCTCTGAGGTCTCTCAAGTTGCTGCAGGTGCCTGGTAAGCTACATACCAAAGGGAGCATTGGACTCAATTATTTGCCTGATGAATGTCGAGTGCAGGGGTTTTATGACCTCTTTCACTCTTGAGGAAATGCCTTTGCTAATGAGGTGTGTGACATAGAATATCTTCCTTACCACAGTAGCCACATGGTGGTCAAAGGTCATGCTGCAGTCAACTTGCATTCCCAAGTATCTTACTACTGAGTTGTTGCTTAGGGTATTATTATTTATGTGATAATCTGCAGGGATATTGTTTTTACCAAAGGGGATGATAATGCATTTTTTTGCATTGAGTTTCAGTCCATGGCTTTGGCACCAGTCAATGGTTTGTGTAAGCCCCTTTTGAAGTATATTGACACCGTTTGGGGATTCAATGATTGCACCTAATTTGCAGTCGTCAGCAAAATTAGTCAGCCACAGCCCCGCTGTTTTGGCCTGAACATCTGAGAAGTATATTCCAAACAATAGGAGGCCCAGCACTGACTCCTGTGGAACCCCACTGGTGACAGATGTGCTGGTTGAGGTAAACTCCCCAACTTTGATGGAGTGTGATCTGTCAGTGAGCCAGTTAGCAACCCACATGATGACATAAGGGATGATATTCAACTGGGAGAGTTTATCAATGATGCTCAAATATGGGATTGTGTTAAAGGCCTTGGCTAAGTGAAGGTAGGCTGTATGCACAGATTTGCCTTCATCTATGGCTCTGATGATGCATTTAAGTCCACCAGGTTTAACAGGCATGACCTACCTTTGACAAAAACAGTGTCAGATCAAGGGTTTGGAGATCACCTATATCCTTATTTATAAGGTCGATGATGATTTGTTCCATGGCTTTACAGATAAGGCCAGTTAAGCTTATGAGTCTGTAGTTCCCAGGGTCTGTTTATGTACCCCTTAATGAAGCAGGATGACATTTGTTGTTTTCCATTCAGCAGGGACAAAACCAGTAATCAGGCTGTGGTTGAATAGAGCACCTAATGGAGTTGCTAACTCATGTTTTAGACCATTTAAAATGCAACCTGGGATGCCATCCAGTCCCATAGAGGCTGTGTTTTAGGCCTTGAAGAGAGCATTAATGACTTGCCCTTTGGAGATGCAAGGTGGGGGAGATGTAGAAGAAATGCTTTATCGAATGTTTGAAGGGGGCAGTGATGTGAAATTTTTGCCAAACCTGTCAGCTAATAGGCTAGCTATTTTCACATGATCAGTGTTTGTAATGCTATCCACATGTCTGGGTCTTACCTTTTAGGTTACGGATATAGCTGAAGAATTCCTTATGGTTATCCTTAGCTATCTTCTCCTTCTCCAGCCTGGTGAGGTGGACATCTGTGTGTCTCACAATGGAGTCACTTATGACTAAAACATTTGGTTTAGATGTGCTTTGCCTTAGTGCTTATTTGTCGAGACACTGGTGCTTGTTTTTATGTGTATTGAGTGCTATAGGTGCTGTATGAGGTGTAGCATATTTGTGTTTGGAAGGTTTCTGGTGTTTATCTGGTGAGTACCTCCGCACATGATGGTTTATGTGTTGAGTGCATGGTTTGTGTAGGAGGTGTAGTATGTGAGCTGACAACCTGTTCAGTGTTACTGTTCTGTGTATAAGAGAGCAAGGATTCAAGATACTTAGTATAGCTGCATCTCTCACAAATTCTACTTGGGTGATTTAGGATTAGAGGGTTGTCAGTGTACATGAGGCATTTGCTGCACTGCCTGAGGATATCCATGTCAATCAAGCTGGTAGGAGAAATGGAGGGAAACTGACCTTCCATAATGGTAGGTTAAATCCTGTTTTCACAGTAGGGAGAGAAGATAGAGCATATAACTGGTTGCTCTAAATGGGGTCTATACTAATAGGGTGCACTATAAAGGGTATATACTAGCGAGGGTTCTCTAAATGGTATGAGACTATTGTAGATTTGGTGGTTTTGGGACTGTTTAATGGGCAAAAGTGCAGCTAAGCACAATTTAAGGACTTCTTGGCCGAATCAGAGGGAGCTACTAAGGGAAAATGTATCTACTGAAGTCTTTGTGTCTATAACCGCCAGTGGGTATCCCCATTACGCAGTAGTGTGCATTGGTGCACGGAGGTGTGCTATGCATAAACAGGTGAATACAGCAGAGCAGTGGCTGGTCGCTAACTCTGTGGAACTGTGCTAAAACAAGCGCAAACCCACACAAATGTGAGGTTTATATAGCAACAGTCAGCAAACTAAATTAAACTATTTAACCAATCATCATCATCTTCTTTCAGCTGTTCACGTTAGGGGTCACCACAGCGAATCATCTGTTTCCATTTCTTCCTCTCCTCTGCATCTTGCTCTGTTACACCAACCACCTGCATGTCCTCTCTCACCACATCCATAAACCTTATCATAGGCCTTCCTCTTTTTCTGTTACCTGGCAGCTTCATCCTTAGCATCTTTTTCCCAATATACTCAGCATCCCTCCTCAGCCATGTCCAAACCAATGTAATCTTCCCTCTCTGGCTTTGTCTCCAAACCTTCCAACCTGGGCTGATCCTCTAATATACTTATTCCTAATCCTGTCCACCCTTGTCACACCCAGTGCAAATATTAACATCTTTAACTCTGCCACATCCAGCTCTAACTCCTGCCTTTTCGTCAATGCCACTGTCTCCAACCCATATAACAGCTGGTCTTACTACCCTCTTGTAGACCTTCCCTTTCACTTTTACTGGTACTCGTCTGTCACAAATCACTCCTGACACTCTTCTTCACCCACTCCATCCTGCCTGTACTCTCTTCTTCACCTCTCTTCCACACTCACCATTACTCTGAACTACTGATCCCAAGTATTTAAACTCATCTACCTTCACCACCTCTACTCCTTGCATCCTCACAATTCCTCTATCCTCCCTCTCATTTACACACATATATTCTGTCTTAGTCCTGCTGACCTTCATTCCTCTTCTCTCTAGAGCATATCTCCATCTCACCAGGGTCTCTTCCACCTGTTCCCTACTCTCTCTACAGATCACAATGTCATCTGCAAACATCATAGTCCACGGGGACTCCTGTCTGATCTCATCTGTCAATCTGTCCATCACCATTGCAAATAAGAAAGGGCTCAGAGCTCATCCTTGATGTAATCCCACCTCCACCTTAAATGCATCCGTCACTCCCACCGCAGACCTCACCTCTGTCACACTACCCTCGTACATATCCTGTACCACTCTTACATACTTCTCTAACACTCCCGACTTCCTCATACAATACCACAACTCCTCTCTAGGCACCTTGTCATATGCTTTCTCTAAGTCTACAAAAACACAATGCAACTCCTTCTGACCTTCTCTGTACTTCTCCATCAACACTCTCAAAGCAAACATCGCAATTGTAGTGCTCTTTCCTGGCATGAAACCATACTGCTGATCACTAATCATCACCTCCCTTCTTAACCTAGCTTCCACTACTCTTTCCCATAACTTCATGCTGTGACTGATCAATTTAATCCCTCTGTAGTTACTACAGCTCTGCACATCACCCTTATTCTTAAAAATCTGTACCAAAAACACTTTTTCTCCATTCCTCAGGCATCCTTTCACTTTCCAAAATTTCATTAAACAATCTGGTTAAAAACTCCACTGCCATTTCACCTAAGCACCTTCATGCTTCCACAGGTATGTCATCTGGTCCAACAGCCTTTCCATTCTTCATCCTCTTCATAGCTATCCTTACTTCCTCCTTGCTAATCCATTGCACTTCATGATTCACTATCCCCACATCATCCAAATTTCTCTCCCTCTTTCTCTTCATTCATCAACCCCTCAAAGTACTCTTTCCATCTGCGCAACACACTCTCCTTGCTTGTATGTTTTCCTCATTATCCTTTATCACCTTTACCTGATGCACATCTTCCTAGCTTGGTCCCTCTGTCTAGCCAATCGGTACAGGTCCTTTTCTCCCTCCTTAGTGTCCAACCTTTCATACATCTCTTCATATGCCTTATCCTTAGCCTTCACCACCTCTCTCTTTGCCATGCACCTCATCTCCTTATAGTCCTGTCTACTTTCTTCACCTCTCTGACAATCCCACTTCTTCTTTGCCAACCTCTTTCTTTGTATACTCTCCTGTACTTCCTCATTCCACCACCATGTCTCCTTGTAATCCTTCCTCTGTCCAGAAGTCATACCAAGCACCTTTCTAGCCACCTCCCTTACTAGCTCTGCTGTAGTTACCCAGCTATTTGGTAACTCTTCACTGCCACCCAGTGCCTGTCTTAACTCTTCCCTGAACTCCACCTCACAATTACCCTTTTTCAATTTCCACCATTTGATCTTTGGTGCTGCCCAACCACTCCGCCTCCTCTTCTTGATCACCAATGTCATCTTACAAACCACCATCCTATGCTGCCTAACTACACTTTCCTTAGTCACCACTTTACAGTCTCCAATCTCCTTCAAACTGGCCCTCCTACATAAGATATAATCCACCTGTGTGCATCTTCCTCCACTCTTGTATGTCACCCTATGCTCCTCTTTCTTGTTAAAATACATATTCACCACAGCCATGTCCATCCTTTTCGCAAAATCCACTACCATCTGACCTTTTGCATTCCTTTGTTTAACACCATACCTACCCATCACTTCCTCATCCCCACTGTTCCCTTCACCAACATGCCCAATGAAATCTGCTCCAATCACCACTCTTTCACCCTTGGGTACAGTCATCACCACTTCATCCAACTCACTCCAAAATTTTTCTTTCTCGTCCATCGCACACCTAACTTGTGGAGCATATGCACTAACAACATTCATCATTACACCATCAATTTCCAGCTTCATAAACAACACTCTATCTGACACTCTTTTCACCTCCAAAACACTCTTAGCATACTGTTCCTTCAGGATAACTCCTACGCCATTTCTCCTCCCATCCACACCATGATAAAACAATTTGAACCCACCTACGATACACCTAGCCTTACTCCACTTCCATCTGGTCTCTTGCACACACAATATACCAACCTTCCTTCTGTCCATCATATTGGCTAGCTCTCTTCCTATACCAGTCATACTGCCAACATTCAAAGTTCCGACCCTCACTACCACAGTCCTAACCTTTCTCCTCTCTTCCTGCCTTCGGCCATGTCTTCCACCTCCTCTCCTCCTTTGGCCAACAGTAGCCCAGTTTCTGCCAGCACCTTGTTGGCTAACAGTACTGGTGGCAATCATTGTTAACCCAGGCCTCGACCGATCTGGTATGTAAATATTTACTGGTGTCTGCATGCATTATTTGGCCAAGTTTTATGCTGGATGCCCTTCCTGATGCAACTCTCGCCATTTATCCGGGCTTGGGACTGGCACAAAGAAATGCACTGGCTTGTGCATCCCCTGTGGCTGGGTTAAACTATTTAACCAATAAAAAAGCTCCAAACTGAGCCCTGTGCCAGCAACCTTCAATCAGATGAGTCATAACTGCAATCACCTGCCACAAGGGTACAGGAGTGGTCTCTCCAACAAAAGATAGGCTGGTTTAGTGCTCAATTTAACAAACAGAATCCAATTTAGCAGGTTTGAATCTAGTGTATGCTATAGCAGACAAAAAAGTGCAACAAGTCAGCAAGAACAGTTTTAAAAATCAGCAATATATCAACTATACAGTTTAAGAGTGCAAATACAGTATGCAATTGTGCTTATAGTTAGCAGAATGCAACAGATTCCTTGGATCACAGATGAATAAAGCAGAGCAGTGGCTGGTTGCCTAACCCTGTGGAGCTGTGTTAAAACAATGAACAAACTAAATTAAACAATTTAACCAATAAAAAAACTCAAAACTGAGCCGTGTGCCAGCAGCCTTCAATCAGATGAGCCTTAACTGCACTTTTCTGCCACAGGGGGGCAGAGGAGCCCTCTCCAACAAAGGATAGCCTGGTTTAGTGATACATTTAACAAACAGAAAAAGTCTGAATCTGAATCTAGTCTATAGTACTGTAGACAAAAAGTGCAACAAATCAGCAAGAACAGTTTAAAAAAATCAGAATTGCTATTTGCTGAAATCAGTGCAAGACTCATTTTGTTATGGCTTATGCGTTAGCGCTCATGCGCGCACATGTGCATGTGTGTGGAGGGGTTGCAGTGTAATAATAATAATCTTATTATAATTTCTTTCAGTATCACAAACATTATTGGCGGTACCACTATGCTTGTGTGTGGATAGGTGCAGGGGGGCATGGTTGGAGTCTATTTAAGACTAACAAGTTGACCATAATTTCTTTCATTTACCATCTCAAATACAGGCCTTATGCATGATACATAACTATCATTTGTGGTTTGGCAGGAAGACAATCTGTGTAAAAGCAACTACGCATTTTCACAGAGGCACTGTTAGTTACATTGTCACTTTGCAGTGCTTTGTTCTTGCTGAGTTCTTGGCTATAGCTTTTTCTCTGTGAAGTGTGCATGCCCTCTCTGTCTGTGTGCGTGCATCCATCCATGTGCTCTAGTTTCCTCCAGTACCTCAAAGGTGTGCTGTAGGTGAAATGACATTTCTTCAGGTTTCCATGTAGCTGAGCATGCAGTGTGTAAGTAAAATATAATTGATTTTTATCTGCACACAATAATATTGGGCAGCAGTAAAAATGCAGTTAACAAGTAATTATCTTTCATAAACAAGGAGTAAATACATCACAGAATATACAGACCTTTAGAGATTCTAGTGTTCTGGTGGCCCCTACAGCCTTAACCATATAGATGGGTTTTTACATAGACTTAGTGGGTAGCCTCTGCCCCCAACTTTATTCATTCTAAAACCAGCCTTGGTCAGAGATGTGTACAGATGGTTGCTATAACTTGTGTGGGGGGCCGGGTATGGTGTGATCATTACTTCTTAAATGTGCTCACAATCAAACTTCAGATGAATTCACAGAAGGTCATTATAGCTTGTGTTGGGAATGGATATCATGTGGTCTTGTTTTACATTTCTCACATACTTCAGATGTGTGCATGAAGGTTACTACAGCATGTATAAGGGCATTGTGTATTGTCTAGAAGCAAATAAATTAATGTGATTACTACTTTTTCCATTTTCCTCCCAATCAGATCAAGCACATATACAAGTGCCTGCCTTTGGGGTTGGGGTATTGAGGCATGCTATATATATGTCACTTGAAATACATGATTGTGGCCATTTGAACCTCTGCTTTCATGCTAATCTAATACCAGATGGATGCATAAACAGTAAATCTTTTTTGGTGAGGGGTTTAGAAGGCAAGAAGCATTCCCAGATAGGATTTATGTATATTCTCAAACATATATACCAACCTAAGGGAATGCGATCTAAATAAACTCGAGACCTGCTACAACAAAATTGCCAAATTCGCCACCAGGGCATCCTACCACAGTCACCACTGTCTCTCACTTACTGAACTAGGCTGGCTAGAACTCGCTCACCTCCTTCAATGGTATCAATTCACACTCACCCACAAACTAGTAAACTATCCTCTAAAGATCCCATCCCTCCAGAATCTACTCCAACCCTATCTCACCACCAGACCACTATGATCCAGCAACAAAAATCAATTACAGGTTACTAGAGCCAATAACACTGCTGGAGAAGCACTATACTCCAGCGCTATAGCCAAATTATGGAACACCCCCCCCCCACAATAACCTCTGTACCATCATGCACCCACTTCAAAGTATTACTTAAAGCGCACCTAAAAACATGCTGGCTATACCCTTGTAACTCTCCCCTCTAACTTCTCTCACTCCATCTGCCCTCTACCTCTCTTCCACCTTTGATTACAGCAAGCTCTGATACTTCCATGCCTATCTACTTATTATACGGCAGTAACTTCTTATTGTAACAATTGTTACTATCTGATATGACTTCGTGGATGGAACAGATGCTAGTTATCTACTGAAAGTACTATGTTCTTCATCTGTAACTATGTTTGTAATATTTTAATTGCTAGAATTCTTCATCCGTAACTATGTCTGTAATATTTTAATTTGTGGAACCAGGCCTCTGCTGAAGATGGACCTGCACCCAGTCGGACTTTCCCGGTCAACAAATGTAAATAAATAAATAAATGTGTCTTGTTAATTTATTGTAAGTAATATTTTTGTTAGCTTTCAATATTAAGCCTTCTACACAATTAATAGCTTCCTTGAAAGAAAAAAAATAAGACCGAAATCCTTTTCTTATCCATGATTGTTATTCAGGCCACCATTGGATCAAAAGGTTGGAGGTTGGAGAAATATTCTAAAATGTACCTCAGAGCATGTATAACCCTATCAGACCCCCAACTTAAATGAATCATTTCCTATACAGCTGTGCTGTCTTGTTCAGGTAAGGTGTGTTGAAATGATGGTTGGAAAAGTAAAGCTGAACAGCAACACACTGAATTTCTTTCCTTAATCTTAATTTTTGATCAAGCAATCATTGGATGAAGGGCAAACTAAAAAAAAATATTTAAAATGCACTTCAGAGCATATAAAAAGCCATGTGGCTTGAAACAAAAATGACGAGTAAGGCAAATGTGAGAAAAGGAAGAAAAAAGTAATGTGTATGGTGTGGGCTGTCTGAGATAAGAGGGAAACAAGGCCGGGGGCTGAAACGGTAGACAGCGGTGGGAACCATGAAGCTGTTTGCCTAAGGCACCATTTTACCTAATGCCAGCTCTGTATATAAGGTTGGTGTCATGTTTTGTTGCAGTGATGATACACCAGTCATTGTAAATGTTCAGCTGTGAGATATGTCAGAATAGTGCTGTACACAAGCCTGTCATCATTTAAGAGCAGTTCAGTCTGTGCTTATTATCCTAAAACTCTGTAGCATGAACTAAAACATTGCTGAGGAGGGGTGGCAGTGACAGGGTAATCCCTAGTCTTGAAGTGTCCAGGGCCTCTGACTTCACACTTGCTGGGGCCCCAAAATGCTAACACCAGTCCTGTGTATATGTGTGAGTATATTCATGCTTGCATGCACGCACGCGTGCGCGTGTGTGTGTGTGTGTGTGTGTGTGTGTGTGTGTGCGTGTGTGTGTGTGTGTTTGTACATGCGTGTGTGTGTGTGTGTGGGTGTGTGTGACAAACTACAGATTACTACTATGACATGCTAAACAGATACAGCTTATTTTACACAATTATATTTTCATTATGTTTTGGTATCTAAAATATATATTTTATTGCATCATGGGAAATCAGATCATTTGAACTGCATAGCAGCATAGCAACAGTAAAAATGTTCCACATGTAAGCAAGGGCTGCAGATGCTTGCTTGAGTTAATCCCACCATTTAACTGTAGTAGGTGAACAGCAAACAATCACCATAGGTTACCTTATTGCCTGTGTTCATTGTACTTATCTGACAGTTTTAAATCTCAAGGCAAAACTCTTTCCAAGTGGATGCCCAACACTGTCTCAACTTTTGAGTAATGATGTAACCATTAGGCAAATATAATTCATAATTTGTCTTTGTCTAAGGTAAGATATTTGAAATTGTTTTGTAGCATGTAACTCAACATAACAAGTCTTTCACAAATGTATGCAATTATTGGATGCTAATAGTCACATTCAAAACACTGTAACTGCAAACAATGAATAAAAAGTTCACTAAAACCAACACATCATGAATATGAATAAATAAAGCAGTCATATAATCAGATTGAAAATTAAAAGTAGATTTCTGTCTACTTTATTGCTATTAACTAGTTTCAGTTAATTTTTCTTTTTAAAAGTGTTTCTGTGTGGTACATTTTATTTTGTAAAATAGATGTTATAAAAATAGACAGATGTATGTGTGCCTGCCAAGCTGACCTTTGCTGATATTCTTAGTGACATATAATTTTATTTAAAGCTAAACCAGATGAAATTATTTCATGGGAATCTGTGTATATTTCCCATGAATTGCAGCATTGTGGGAAATGTGCAGCTAAACCATTTTATTAGTTTGCTATCCAGTGGACAGGATCAATGGGATGGTTTTATATTTCATGATGTTATATTTTTTCCATAGTAGATTCATTTACTAATTCTGTTTTTCTTTCACTCTTATTACAGGATGGTAGAAAAAACTTTAGCAGAAAGAGTCATTGTTCTGTATTGCCCATGTTCTTATTGATTCAGTGTGACTAAAGGAGAAAGGCAACATTTTATTTATTCTGTTACTAAGATAACTTGTGAAAAATGTTTTTTGTGATTTGGGTTTTCTGTGTGATTATGTGATTCATGCTGAACAGATCTGCTTTATTTGGTTAAATCCGGGCTGCTTACAGATCATAGTTTAACAGTTAGGTACTAATTTTCCAGGCAGCTCACACTGGCTGCAACCCGAACAGGCATGCAAGTTTTAACAAGCTAAGTGAGGCAGTTGGGAGAGTGAGTAAGAGTTAAACAGTTCAAGTTAGGGGCAACTAGGATATTTAGGAATAGGGTTAGGAATTTTAAGCAAGAGTTAGGAAACATAGTTTACATTTAGGGTCAGAGAGTATCTGAAAGTTTTGGGTTTAGACAATGAGATCTGGATTAGGTTTTGAGAGCAAGTGGGAGTTTTAAGTCTAGAAAGAAAAGTTTGTGATTAGGGTTAGGGCTGATGAGGAGGTTTAAGGATAGGGAGTGAATGTTGCAATTATCCTCACAAACTAACTAGGAATTTTATGTTTAAGGATCTTGGTTTTAGATTATATTTAACAAATGGCAGTTTTAGAGCTAGAGTGCAGGGTTTGGGATTAGGGTCAGGGAGTCACTTTGAGTTTTGGGGTTAGAGAACAAGCTCTGAGATTCCTACTAGTAAGGAAAAGGCATTGGAGTAGAATCAGTGATTGATAAGTCATGGCCTGTGAAACAGTCAACCCAGAATATAAACCATGGGTTGCTACAATCAGCTGCTATTAGTGGTCAGGGAAGGCTCTAAGGTCAATAGAGACTAGGCTGAAGACCTTGAAGCTGACTGAAGTGAAAACACAAGAGTGCAAGTAATTACTCAGGGCTCTAGCACCTCAAGAAAAAGAAGCAATACGTGAAGCTGATGAAGAATAGCTGTGCCTTAAAATGACATATGTGAGGACTAAAGAACAGATATGTGGTTGAGCTAGGTATGGAAATAAGGTAACGTAAGGAAAGCTGGTGGTGGAATGCAGAAGTCCAAGAAGTCACCAAGAGAAAGAAAGTGCAGGAAAAAGTGCGAGACAGAAAAGATGGACAAGACTAAGAAGGAATACTGGCTGGTAAGAAAGAGGCTAAGAGAGCAGTTGCAATTGCACAGAAAAAGGCATTTGAGGCACTTTACCAGCTTCTGGAAAGTGATTTAGCAGCATAGCTTTCAATTGTCCAGATTTCCATAGAATGTCCAGATTTTTGCCTCATATTTTTGGTCTGTTCCTCATAAATGGTGTGTTTTTCTGAAAAATCAGTGAGGACTGAATTCACTATGTAATGGTAAACATCTGAGCTTCAGAATTCATATCCTTCTGAAAATGCACTGTGACACAAAATATTTTACTCTAGAAACTTTCTATGTTTATAAGAGCAATATTTAAAATTTGTCCCTATTTTTGGGCCTTTATCTCTGCATTATTTGTGCTTTGTTCAGATTTCTTGTGCTAAAAGGTTGAGATGCACAAAGAAACTCTATCAGGGTGTAATGCAGTAACAGAAAGATAAAAAAGGTCATTGGACACCCTTCATAATGGATGACAGCAATAACCTGCTCAGCCAACTGGACATCAAAGGTAGATATAAGGAGAACTTCCAGCAGGATCTGAATGAAAGAAAAAAAACGCAAAATAGTTGTACTGGCCCAGACACAGCTCACAATGAAAAAAGTAGAGGAGCCCACCTTAGAAAAGTAAGAACAGCACTAAGGAAAATGGAGTCAGGGAAAGCAACAGGCTCAGATGAGGTCACAGCAGATGTAATCAAGATGTTGGGTGAATTAGGGGAGAAATAGCTTCACAGGGGAGTCACAGCAGTATGGAGAGAAAGGTGTAACCCAGATAACTGTATAATAAGAATTATAGTACCAGTGTACTAGAACAAAGGGAGCATTCACTACTGTGGGCAGTTTAGAGGAATCAAACTCTTGTCATATTGCATGAAAGTTCTGGAGATGGTGACCGATAAACAAATACACAGAGTATTAGAAAGCAAGATGGGAGATGAAAAGTTTGGATTCAGATCAGGATGCAGCACAACAGATGCAATGTTTGTAGTGACACAGATAGCTGAGAAGAAACTAGATATGACGAAGAGTCCAAATGGACATTCCTAGACAAGGAGAAAGCATATGACAAGGTTCCAAATTGCTGATTTAGGCAGTCCTTCAATGGACTGAAATCAAAGAAACATTGGTAAAATTAGTGCAGACTGTGTATAAGGACCTAATGATGCAAGAAAGGACAGTCATTGGACTGACAGAGGGGTTCCCACTAGGAGTGGGTGTGCTTCAGGGTTAAGCTCTGAGTCCACTGCTGTTCATCCTGGTGATGGACTACATTAGCAAAGCTGCTGTATGTACACAGTGTAGCATTATAGTTAGACTCTGAAAAAGGTCTTCAGCAAATGATAGGGGAATGGAATGTAAAACTGAAGCCACTTGGGATGAAACTGAGTACAAATATGACAGATGTAATGGTAGCAAATGGGGGGGGGGGGGATCAGAAGAAATTAAAAATTGAGAAGGGAAAACATTGTAACAGGTTAACAGCTTATACTGGAGGAGTGACCAAGAAAAAGAGAAGTCTGAATGAGGAAGTCAGAGCTAGAATCAGTAGGTCTGAATCCAGCTGGCACAGAGTGTCAGGGGTGGTGTATGACAGAAGAATACCAAAGAAACTGAAAAGTAAGGTATGCAAAAAAGTGGTGCAAACAATACGGTATAGAAATCTGGTCAGTGAAGGCAGAGCAACTGTAAGAGCTAGAGGTGATGGAGATGAAGTGCCTGAGACTAGTAGTAAGATGAACATTGAGGGCCAGATGAAGAAATAAGGACATCAGAGCAGAAGACCAAGTAGATCCTGTTGCAGAGAAGATTAAAGGGAACAGATCACAATGGTTTGGGCACACTTGCAGGAAAGCAGAAGATAATCTGGTGAAGAAGATTTGGGACACACAGGAATAAGGCAATAGGAAATTGATGGCATCCAACAAAGAGATGAATGGATTGTGTGAGAGAAGACCTGAAACAGTCAGGCATGACTGTTGAAGAAGGGAGGAGAGTGGCAGTGAATCATGAGAGATGGTGACAGTTGATGCCACACATCAACCCCATGTAGAAAAATAGAAAAAGGGGGTTGATGATAATGATGATATTTGGGATTAGGCGCAGGCTGGACTGTTATAGTTAGCGTTCGTTTCTAGGTGGGCATATGTATAGGCATAGTAGGATGAAATAGCTGGGGGAGGTTGTGTGCTTGCTGTTTCATGCAATAGCACACAAGCACCTGTAAGAAACCCATACTGAGCTCTGGAGGTCCAGTACATAAAGTGACTTCCCCTCACCACTGGTGTCCATTGGCTTCAAAGTAGATTCTATTAGGAGTAGGAATGTAGCAGGTGTGAGGGGATGTTGGTGGCTTTGCTCCCTATAACCCCCGTTAAAAATGAATTTATTAGCCAGTGCAGCTTGGGTGTTAGACTGGGTGTTAGACTATTTTTACACCATTGTGGGGTGTTCATATTGAATATATAACCGATAAGAGTCCGCTTTTAATCAACCAACATATCCAGTTAAAACCAAATAAAAAAATAAGTTACCAGTGCCAGTGTACAATCATGACAGAATAAAAACAAAGAGAAAAAAGTGCAAGTCTCAATAATATATAACCACTCCAATTACAATTAAAGGGGTTTCAAACCTTCAGTGAGCATGTATTAAAAAGATAGATAATTTACATTGCACAAATTTTAATCCATGCTACCAGATCAAGTTAGAAAACAAATGTGTGCCATAAGATCACTGGAGTGATAAGCAGTTTCCAATAGAAACCTAATTTTGCATAATTAATATTTTTATCCCTCCATTAATTTAATGTCAATAGTAGATTGAAGTAGGATATTTAGTGTGTTGCCAATATCCCAGTAGATGTTTTTTCATTCAAGCTGATCACTGTCCACTGCAATACTGCATCCTGCTATAAATACAGGCTTATTACTACATGCCTTCTTGCTTTTCATAGCATTTTATCTAGTGAAAAATAATCACATCTTATTAATATATTTCAAATCATATGAATACATTTATTTTTATACATGTCAAATCTCAAATCAGTATAAATATATTAAGATTATTTTTTTGTAAACTCGATTCTTACAAACTCTTAATTTAATATATAAATCTTGTTTAAGTAAGGGTAAGATGTAAAGCATATGATTCTCATATAGTTTCATTACCCTACCTAAGTAAGACTGAATTTTGGGGGACATTATTTTCTGGATGTTATTGTTAGGGTTCTTTATGTATTTTGAGTGCTACGTTTACTAATATTTTTGTTGCCTTGGTACTAAATTACCATCCCATTTAAACAAATGTATGGTTCTAGATGGCTTAAGTATATAATTAATTGTTTGCTTTCACATTTTTAGGCATACATGTCACACACTGATACAACATAAGTACAGTTGTTGAAATATATATTGAAAAATTTGAAAACAAGTAGTTTTAATGTTAAGTTTTTGCAGTTAGTATAATGCCTTCAAGTAGTGATATTGGACGAATATTTTAATTTTCGATTACTTGAAAAGTCTGACCAGACAAAGCTACTTTTTTAGTGGAGGCCCAGGGGCAAAAGCTCCTCATTACATTCATTTACACAAGCAATTAGCGTGAGCTAACAATAAAATATGCTACACTGAATTATATATAGTTTAACAGGTGATGACCTTGCTGAGTATGCTATACAGTAATGACAGCATGTTAAAGTTATACATAACAAAACAACATTCAGCATTATTTTACAGTTTATGCATAAAGTCAAATTGAAATTTCAGTATACAGCAGATAAAGTGTATGCAAATTTAACCAGTTAGTCAATCGAGGCACGCAAACGGGAGATATAGTATGAGGATTTTATGATAGTTTCTTGATTTGACTGCTTAAGGATGGAACTTAGTAACTGTGCTGAAACAAGAGCAGGATAATTTTGTTGACAGGCATACTTTCATTGAGATTTTAAACTATAGATGGGAAACGATTACAAGAAGAAGAAGGGGACTTAGTAATGAGGGTGTTATGGGTGCAGGATGGTTTTGTTTTTGATTAGAATTTAAACACTAGAGATGATGAGATATGACTAATGTCTGCTGGGAGAGAGTTCCACAGTTTAGCAATGTAAACAGGGTATTGACAGTCATCATTATGATATTTAGATTTTTCAGTAGGCACTAAATGTTGGTTCAGTGATGCAGTTTTCTTTGTGGCAAGTACCAGTTTAATGACTGGCTGTTGGCAAAGTGTCTGGGCTGTAGAGGAAGCAGTTGTCAGTCTTTATGTGAGTGTAGACTAATAGATGTTGAAGAACATCTTGGAGCTGTTTGACTGAAGAGGGTGCACGTATTACTGCTATGCTGTATGGGAAAGATACTATATGCATTTTATTTATTATTTATAAATATATTGAAAAGTAATGGTTCTAATACTGAACCTTGTGGAACATCTAATATTGTTTGGTGAGGAGCTGACACTTCATCTTTCCACAAGGCAATGGATAAGCACAAAGTGGTATATTTTGTAGACTGCTCTATGTATTATTGTAGTCCCTCTATTTATACAGCATTTTATGAACAAAGGCAAGAGAAAAAATACAATGATAAGTTTCCAACGGATCTCCCAAAATACTAATGATTTTGCATAGAACGCACAAACTTATGATCAGAAAACTGAGAAAGGACATTTGTCTGAAATTATTGTTTTCTGCTCAGGTCAAGCCTCCTTTACTTCTGTATGCCTCCTCTTGGAACAGTGAAAATGGCTTCTGGGAATGTAACCACTTGGAATGTGAGGGAAAGGTCAAAGTTCTCTCATGGTGGCCAAGTGGTTACATTCCCAGAAGCTGTTTTCGCTGTTCTGGGAGCTAGAGTAAGTCAGCTTTTGATGTTTTGGTGTTGACAAAATAAATGAGTTTTGATAATATGGTACAGCAAATAATGAAGTAGAACCATATATCTATATATATATATATATATATATATATATATATATATATGGATCACCTTTATATCCTCGAAATCGCGTTTCGCCGACACATTAATCACCGACACCAAAAGACCGACAACAAAAAATACCGACAACGCAAAACACCGAAAACCATTACACCAACACACTACACGTAAACAACACAGTACACTACATAACATATCCACTATCCCTAACCCAAACCCTAACCCTAAGGTCCGACACTACCGCACTTACCCTACCTGCACCCTAACCCTAACTCACTTACCCACCCCTAACCCCAAGATCCGACACTACCGCACACTCACCCTACCTGCACCCTAACCCTAACTCACTTACCCACCCCTAACCCCAAGATCCGACACTACCGCACACTCACCCTACCTGCACCCTAACCCTAACTCACTTACCCACCCCTAACCCCAAGATCCGACACTACCGCACACTCACCCTACCTGCACCCTAACCCTAACTCACTTACCCACCCCTAACCCCAAGATCCGACACTACCGCACACTCACCCTACCTGCACCCTAACCCTAACTCACTTAACCCACCCCTAAACCCACAGTCCCTCACTATCGCACACTTACCTGTCCACTCCCTAACACTAAATCCCTCACTCTATCGCACACTTACCGAGTCCGTCGGGTTCTCACCTTGTCGGTCATCTGCGTTGTCGGTGTTTTCGTCCCGTCGGATTCCGTGTTGGCGAAACGCGTTGTCGGGCATCTGAAGGTGACCCATATATATATATATATATATATATATATATATATATATATATATTAAAATCAAAATGTGGAAATGCAGTTTGACAAAAACAGTTTGCAAATATGAAGTTGACATTTTTAATTGAGATTGCAGTACAGTGCAGAGGCTTCCCTTTTCCTCACTGTGGTATGATCTCAGAGTTGGTATACATAATATGCAGGGAGATGGGGGTGCAGGGGGTCTTGCCCCCCTGCAAAAATGTTAATGGTAACACGGACATTTAACCTTGGAACTTCCGGTGTTTATCGATTGCCGTGGGTACCATTTCTGATATTTTTGGTAATTCTGTATTACCAAAGTTAGATAAACAAGTCAGTAATTTTGTTGAAAAGTGTTTGCAGTTTCAATATTTTAATAGTAAACCATCTATATCTATATATATCTATCTATATATGTCTATCTATCTATCTATCTATCTATCTATCTATCTATCTATCTATCTATCTGTCTATCTATATATATCTGGGTTGACTGAAGTTGGTCAACTCTATCTTTAGTAGACATCTGTTTAGACAACAAAATTTGATTGACTAAACAGATGATCAACAAGTGTGTGAGATCATACAATTCTCAGGGTAGGGAAATATGCCCTTTCCTGAAGAATGCATGATCTCGGAATTAGTGCCTGTAATTATCAGGAGGTGTGGAGGGCACAGCCCCTCACATGGGGGTGTTCAGGGGGCTTGCTCTCCTGCAAAAAAGTAGTATTTTTTATTTCTTATGCTAAGTTCCACATGCACCCAGGTTGTTGATCAGCACATGTGCAGTAGCATATCAATGCTTGCAAAGTTGGAGTTTTGTTGTCAACTTTGTAAAAGTTGAGATTTAGGTATTAGTATATGACATTTAGTTGTATATTCATATAAACACCATGCAAACAATCAAAATGTGGACGATGAAAAACAAATGAAAAAAAAAATGGTTTTGCAGGGGCAAATCCCCTGACCACCCATGGCTGCATCACCCCACTAATTATATATACCAACTCTGAGAGTGCTGTACAGTGAGGAAAGGGCAAAGTCCCTGATCCTCACTGTTCATGATCTGAGAGATTAAAACAAAGCCAACAATGTTCGATCATCTGATTTTGATCAGCTGAGCCATCTTTTTTTTGATGCAATGATCACACCATTTAACCACCTCTATGACACCCATACACATATAGCTATCTATCTACACCATATGCATATATCTCTCTATATAGATAAATATATGGATTAATATACACACACACATATATATATATATATATATATATATATATATATATATATATATATATATATATATATCACACAAAAGCACACAAGTGCATGCACACACACTCACACACACGCGCACACACACACACACACACACACACACACACACACACACACACACACACACACAAAACACATCTAGCTTCTTTACTTGGTAATTTCAGAAAAAAATACCCTTCTGAAAACAAAGTGCTTGAATTATTACAATTCAAGCTCTTATATTTCAGCAGTAGAAACAGCAGCTCTCTCATGAATCTCTTTTTAATTAAAAAAACTGTCAAGAGCTATAATACAGCAAAACATCTAATAAGAAGCACAGGCTGCAAGCAACTTAGTATTTGTTAGAGAAAGCACATTTGCAACAATTGCATCCAACATTATTTGTTGTCGAGACTGGTTTTTTTTTTTTTTTTGCAAAAAAGCTGAAACTAAACTGTTGTCCTAGCCTTCCTTTTGGGTCATGGAAGAATCTGTCATCCTACTGTGCAAAGGGACTTCTCAAGCTAGATGGAATTTTAGGCAGAAATAGTTGGCAAACCTAATCTGAAATGTAACATGGGCATGATAACAGAAACCTACAGAAATATTTAATCAATGACAGTGGAACACTTGTACTGAGCATTTAATTAAGTCTCTTGTGGTTGCAAAGGCTATTCCACAGGACAAAGAAATGTGTACCTCTCTGGTTGCATTTGGTAGATTTATTTCAGCCTTCTGTTACTTTATATTCCTCAGACTAAATCTAAAACAGAAACACCATTATTTGAGTATTGCAAACAGAACCAGGAATGGAAAGTTTCCTAACAAATGACAGCTAAAAAAAGTTGCCTGAATCCTGAAACTTCAGTGTTTCTTAAGACATGCTGGTTTGCATTGTGTTGTGTTGTGCTGTGCTGTGCTGAATGAGTTCACTAATCTTCACTTACAAATTCTAAACTCATGTCACAAAATACTAAGTACATTTCTTGTCTGCTCACCAAAACAGCAAATTACATTTCAGCATTTGATAAAGGTTAGGGACTCTCAGTACTATAAGCTTAACATACTTTGTTTCTCTGGTAACCATATGAAATTCTGAGACTTGTTAGTGAGAGACCTGCAATAGGAAGATTATATGACCAAAAATGTGGACTTACATATATTATGTCCAAGACTACTGTTTCTCAGAATAGTCCCTTTTTCTTGGTATGTCAGTCTTGGAGTTAGACTATATAATTTCTGTGTGTGTGTGGGGGGGGGGGGTTGATCCCCACATTGGGAAGTGCAGGGTGTTTATCCCCCCTGCAAAAAAAAAACAAATTAAAAGGAGAAAAGTAATATTCAACATTCACTGTTCTCCTCTCTTTTTGGTGTTTTTTTTTCTATAATTTTGGGGCTCACTATTATGAGTCTTGACATTTCAATAGAGGGCCTTAACTCTGCAGTGTTCATACATTTTGACTAAAATGCATCAGCATATGGTATGGGAGACATGGCATCTCATATTTCTGCCATAATATTATCTATTTGCATCTGCTTACATGGCATCAAGCAAGACATAATTTCTGCTCAGCAAAATGAAAACTTGTCTGTTCCTACTTCATGGTAGAGCCAGGTCTGTTAAATCAAAACTAAGATGAAAGCTGCAGTATCGAGTGATGCAAACGAATAAACAGAGTCATGGAAACACATATTTTTAAACATGAAGTGGTTGAAAATGGCTTAGCAATTCAATAAAACCTTTTAAAACAGTACTTCTTGTGAGTGCCACTTCCATATAGGCAATGGTAACCCTGTAACCCTTCCCCACTTAATCTTGTAATCATTTCCAAGGTCACTGCAAATTAGTATAAGGGATATTCTCTAATGAGAGTGAGTGCCTGCATCTGTGCCCTGAATGTTATCAAACCATTGTGCATTGTTCACGAATGCACAAACCATAAAATATTTATTTTAATATAGCTAAGTACAGATGTTTTTGATCAACCCATTATTCACCCAGCCCTAAGGCCTACTCTATACAGACAGTGACACAAATAAGAAAAAAACATATCAACTGTCCTACGTGTGGATCAACCTTACCCACAAAGCACATTCATTACAATTCTGTTGCAAGTAATGTAAGTTATACAAAATGCTACTTTCAATATGCCCCACCTAAGCATCTTCCATGCTCCACAGACAAGGAAGACTGAAACAGTCTCACACAACTTATGAGCCACTCTATTAAAGCTGCGTAAAACTCTCAGTCATCAAATTTGAAAAGCAAGTGAGTTTAATTATAGAAACAGGCATACAAGAACATATCAGTGAAATTATCCCTAAAAGGAGACATTGGTACCTAGTGGGACTATTTGTTTAACAAATAAATAAAAAGAATAATGCTGATGATTAAAATGCCCAAGACAACTACTTCATGACAAAACCCACCTATGTTCATCTACTTCCACCCTGCACAGTGCTGTTGAGTTAGATTGTTTTAAATTAAAACGTAGAAAATATGAACAGACCACAGCTGAGAGCAATATCGTAAAAACAAACGTTTAATATAAGTAAGCGCTTTCGCGATCAAACCAACTGATCGCTTCTTCAGACTCAGTTACTACAAAACTCAAGAAACTTAAACAAACGTGCATCCAATCCAAGAATAAAACAAATTATTCAATTAACTCAGTGCATCTATTAAAGTGCAAGTAGAAGCATTAAATACTACAATATAAAAACAACCAATAACAGTTGCATAGAGAAACAATTAATTTAAAAGACAATATATCCCCCTACTACTTTATGTCCACTCATTTAATTTAATGTTTCAAGGATCTAGCTTTAGAAAAGGTTCAAGGGACAACACCATTTATCCCTGGGGCTTTCTCTGCATGCAGTTGCAGAATCCACCTCTGCTCTGCTGCCTCAGTCTTGTTTATAATGCCCCCCCCAATACTTTGTTGTATAATCTTGGGCACTAAAAATTAAAAACATGTTGAGAACCTTTATCTCTAGTATGTCTGGCTAAAGCACTTGTTTCTTTCATGTTGGCTATATCCCTGATGTGCTCTAGAATTAATTCTTTTATACCCCTATTGGTTTTACCTACATAAAAGACATAACATTCTTTACAGAAACTAAGATATATTACATGTTGTGTCTTGCAATCTGCATAGAAATCAAAATTAATAGAGATGGGATGTGTAAATACACTATTAGTATACATATACTTGCATGCCATACAATGCCTACATGGGAATGTTCCAACCCTATAGGAAGATATATATGTTCTTATGTTAGTGAGTGGTTTATAACACAGTTGTCTTTTCAAAGATCTATTGTTTTTAAAGCAGAATTGTGGCTTAGCTTCTATTATTCCATCTAATTCCTCTATAGATTTTAGAATGTTCCAGTTATTTTCTAAAATATGGCAAAATACACTGGTATCACTTGAATATGTAATAGGAAACCTCACTTTCTGTATGGTCTCAGTAGATATATTGCAGCTCTCTGCTCCATCAGAAAAGAAGGGTTTACATTTACCATTTTGTGCTTGAAACATTTCTTCAATACTAGAATTAACCTCTTCTTCTTTATACCCCCTAGCTATAAATTCTTCTTTAAACATATTAGTGGCCTGGTTTAATTCATTAGGAGTATTATGTAATCTACTGATCCTCATGAATTGTCCCTTAACCACATTCCTACTAATATGTCTGGGATGCATACTAGTTCTGTGTAAAATATTGTTCCTTCTACTTGGTTTCCTGTAAAGCTTAGTAGTCAGTTCTGCAATCCCTTTTTACTTATGGTTATATATAAAAAAAATAATAGATTCTGATGAAGAATCAAAAGTAAATTTTAGGAAGTCAGTAGTATTATGTAGGTATTCAATAAACAACTTAACCCTACTGCTCGTATCACCCCATAAAAGGAAGATGTAGTCCACAAAGCGTGCATACCAAATAATGTTATTTGCAGATTCATTTCCCTGCAATACATATTTCATCTCCCATGATACAAGCGCTAGGTTGGCGTAGCTGTTGGCACAGGCCGTGCCCATTGCTACACCAACCTTTTGCAGATAGAAGTTATCACTAAAAACAAAAACATCATTCTCGAGTATCATCTCAAGTAAACTGCATATCAAGTTTATCTTAATGTGAGTGTATACCCTTTTAACATTCTGTAGCTTACGTATTCTCTCTATACCCCATGTATTAGGTATCACTGTAAATAATGAAGAAATATCCATTGTAACAAAAATGTAGTCATCATTAATAATTTTTGTTCTGTTATATAGGGACTTCAAAAACAGTTTTGTATCTCTAATTACAGCTTCACAAGTTCCCAATACTGGGTGTAGCTGCTTCTCTGCAAAAATAGATAACACTTCTGTGAACCATCCCCTACTGGAGACAATAGGTCTCATAGGTGGTACAATCATGTTTTTATATACCTTAGGTAATCCGTACATCATAGGTATAGTATATATATGACTACATTTTTGCAAAAGGTTGGCGTAGCAATGGGCATGGCCTGTGCCAACAGCTATGCCAACCTAGTGCTGGTATCACAGGAGATGAAATATGTATTGCAGGGAAATGAATTTGCAAACAACATTATTTGCTATGCACACTTTGTGGACCACATCTTCCTTTTATGGGGTGATACGAGCAGTAGGCTTAAGTTGTTTATTGAATACCTACACAATATTACTGAATTCCTAAAATTTACTTTTGATTCTTCATCAGAATCTATTATTTTTTTTATATATAACCATAAGTAAAAAGGGATTGCAGAACTGACTACTAAGCTTTACAGGAAACCAAGTAGAAGGAACAATATTTTACACAGAACTAGTGTGCATCCCAGGTATACTAGTAGGAATGTGGATAAGGGACAATTCACAAGGATCAGTAGATTACATAATACTCCTAATGAATTAAACCAGGCCACTAATATGCTTAAAGAAGAATTTATAGCTAGGGGGTATAAAGAAGAAGAAGTTAATTCTAGTACTGAAGAAATGTTTCAAGCATGAAATGATAAATGTAAACCCTTCTTTTCTGATGGAGCAGAGAGCTGCAATATATCTACTCAGACCATACAGAAAGTGAGGTTTCCTATTACATATTCAAGTGATACCAGTGTATTTTGCCATATTTTAGAAAATAACTGGAACATTCTAAAATCTATAGAGGAATTAGATGGAATAATAGAAGCTAAGCCACAATTCTGCTTTAAAAACAATAGATCTTTGAAAAGACAACTGTGTTATAAACCACTCATTAACAAGAAGGAATATATATCTTCCTATAGAGTTGGAACATTCCAATGTAGGCATTGTATGGCATGCAAGTATATATATATACTAATAGTGTATTTACACATCCCAGTAATAACATCTCTATTAATTTTGATTTCTATGCAGATTGCAAGACACAACATGTAATATATCTTAGTTTCTGTAAAGAATGTTATGTCTTTTATGTAGGTAAAACCAATAGGAATATAAAAGAACAAATTCTAGAGCACATCAGGGATATAGCCAACGTGAAAGAAACAAGTGCTTTAACCAGAAATACTAGAGATAAAGGTTCTCAACTTGTTTTTAATTTTTAGTGCCCAAGATTATACAACAAAGTATTAAGGGGGTGACATTATAAACAAGGCTGAGGCAGCAGAGCAGAGGTGGATTCCACAACTGCATGCAGAGAAAGCCCCAGGGATAAATGGTGTTGTCCTTTGAACCTTTTCTTAAAGCTAGATCCTTGAAACATTAAATTAAATGAGTGGACATAAAGTAGTAGGGGGATATATTGTCTTTTAAATTAATTGTTTGTCTATGCAACTGTTATTGGTTGTTTTTATATTGTAGTATTTAATGCTTCTACTTGCACTTTAATAGATGCACTGAGCTAATTGAATAATTTGCTTTATTCGTGGATTGGATGCACATTTGTTTAAATTTCTTGAGTTTTATAGTAATAATTGAGTCTGAAGAAGTGATCAGTTGGTTTGATTGCGAAAGCGCTTACTTGTATTAAACATTTGTTTTTACGATATCGCTCTCAACTGTGGTCTGTTCATATTTTGTACGTTTTAATCTAAAGCTCTCAGGTGAAGACAGAGCATTTGTCCAGCTACAGGATTATTTGTTCTTTTTATTAAGATTGTTTTAAGTCTGTTAGTCTCTTTTACTTCCATCAAAAAGAAGAGATATAAATTAAGGTATGCTACAGATATACCCATCTTGATGATTTGTTAATATGGGTCGTGCACTAGAAATAGATGTTATTTGCATCACCTCTATCCATAATGAACCCCCACATGATCAAGTAGAAGTTCTTTGTATTATATTTATCCATAATGAACCACTCATTATCAAATAGGTCTTTATACCATTTCTACCTCTGATGAGCAAGAATGTGGCTCTTAGTAAAACACAGTTAGAGATGCCTGTATATAATTCAATGCTGCACCACACCAGCAAATACATTAATGATGATGATGATGATGACAACCTGGGGAGGTCGCCCACTACATACTCATCAAGTGAACTTTGCATGCCAATATATTGCAAGTAAATTAATCAGATCTCCAAAGTAGCATAATGCTTACATCATGGGTCTTACTCACTACTGAGGCAGATAGCACAGTCTTTGGAAGGTAGCCTCAATGGATTGCATAAATCTGTTTTGTAGGTCAGTTTCCTGTGTATCT
>NC_056738.1:14285801-14330801 GCF_019279795.1 Protopterus annectens | reverse complement strand
TCTGATTTCTACTAATAACAAAATGCATGCATATATTGTATTTTTTCAGTCACTTTGTATGTAATGTAGTTTATCTATCTCCATTAAACCTTCATGCCAGGTTAAGACTGAAATAGGTCCAATGGAATAATGTTCTACCTTGGTTAACAAATTCAAAATAAAATAAAATAGATAAAATAAGTTGTCTGACTGCACTTTAGTGCTCTGTCTAATGGTTATGTTGTGTTTTTCATTGGATGTGACATTTTTTTGTGGAACGTGTCAGGTTCTGGGGACTCCTGTGAAGAGAAGCATGGTTCTGTCATGTTATATGTGTTTGTGTAGGCAGGAGACAAATTTGGAAGTGACTGAGTTTCATGAAGGGATATAAGTATGAAAAACTGCACGAGCTATGTGGTATCATCTGAAAGGGAGTGAACGTTTTATTTTTTTGATCAAGTCACTTCGCTTGGGTTGACCTCAGTATCCCAGATGGAGTTGTATGGATTATTTGCTACTATTGCTCTGGTATGGATACTTCCTATAAGCTGTGAGACCTGCAGAATAAAAGGAGGAGGTGGCAGTGGTAATCTAGTAAGGCAAGTTTAGTTTTTATCTAACAGACAACTGAAAGAGATTTTCTCAAAATGAGACCCAACAGAAAATCCAAGAAGGAATTTATGATTTTTTTTTGGGTAGGTTCTTGCTGGCAGATATTTAGAAGGATAGGAACCCTTAACATCTTTGTCCACCTTTTTTCATTGACAGCAGACTTGATATTAATCCTTCAGACTAGTTTTTAAATCAGCAGTACTTTTTTGGTGGTAGTTATTGGTTACCCATTTTAATTTTGTTCCAATTTGTCACCTAAGTTCAGCCTCCATATGGCAACCTACTATGTCTTAAAAGCAAACTTTTCTTTCAATCATTCTCACTATTGTGTAGGACGCTTTGTTATGTGGTACCCAGTAGGTTGCATGGCATGGTGAACATTAAGATCTGTTTTTATTTTACAGAGTAAGTTTGAAAGTCTATATGATACCATTTCAGATTTTTAAAGGGTGGCAAAGAAGTCAGGACTAGCAGTATGCACCTTTGCATTCGCAGACTGTTGGCAGCAGTCTCCCATAGTTTTACTAATTTGTTCATCTAAAAAGAGTGAAACAGGTACACAAAGCTATCAGCACTTTTGATATATTGTTAGGACCATTGAAGCAATGACTCAAAAATACATGCCAATTAGTAAAATACAGTGTTATGCTCTTGGCCCAACTTATCAAAGGTAAGATATCAGAAACATTATAAAAACTATCAATGTGCCTGGGAAGAAAGGGGGGGGGGTTGTGCTCCTTAAAAGATGCAAGTGATCTTTTGGATTCTTTTGAGCAGCTGTACTGGATGATGCGTCCTTCATATGTATTTGGAGGTGGTTCCTAAGAAGTTTGCATGGCTGTAGTACCCTTGAACAACATCTGTTCAAAAGAAAAATCAAGGATGCCATTCTTTAAATTCCCCTTGAGCAAATTGCCCAGGCTATTTCCCATGTGTCCTTTATAGGATCACAAGTTTAAAGTCTACTAAATTATCAAGAGTAAATTGCATAAATATATTGATAATGACACATCTAGAGATATGATAGTTAGATGTAGATTTGTAGCTCCTAAGGTTAATATTGGAAGGGAAGTAGCCTGAAAAGGACCTTCTCTTGTGGAAGGTTTTCCTGTTGTAATTTTGTGGTTAGGCTGTTCCCAAATATTAATGGAAAAAATATGAGACACAAAATATTTTTAGATGTGACACTGAGGGAGTTGTCTATGTACTTAGATGCCCATATAATAAATATTATGTTGGTGAAAGTAAAACAGCATTCAAAGTTATAATTTTAGAACATATTAGGGGCATAAAGAAATGTAAGATGGTGAGCCCAGTTGTTGCGCATTTTAAAGAATATCATAGTAGTAATGTGGAAGGACTTCAGGTCAGTATATTAGAACAGGTTAAAGTGGATAGGTTCAATACTTCTCTTTTGAAACTTAAACTATTATAAAAAATAATCTTTTTTTATATTAAAGTATGAAACTTTAGTCCTAAGGGACTTAATATAGAATGTAATTGGAGGATTTTAATTGGGTAAATGTTTTGTAATGACATAATTGTTTCAGTTATTTTACTGAATAATTAGGGGAAATTGTTTTGTATTTAAAGGATGTGTGCTATTTGTGTTTTGTATATTCTGAAAAGTCTTTTTAGTTAAAGCATTAAGAAAGATTTTATCTGAATGAAATACTACTGTTTAGAAAACTGGTGGATACCTGGTCATGTGTGAACTATTGTTGGTGCAGATTCTGAATAGTTTTGCAAAGCAAGCACCAGCATAAATGATACACAGAGTTCAGAGCAAAATAAAGTAGAAGTGCATACTGTAGCTCAAGTCAGTGTTGTTACTTGTTCTAGAAAAAAGGATTTTCAACATATTTATAGAGGGTGAGGTAGTCCAGCATCATCAAACCAGATTATTTATCTGTTGTTGTTTAAGGTTGAGAGAAATGACAATATTTTATTGTTTACAAAAAAATAAATGATGGAATAATATTTTGATTAATACAGACACATGCATTTCAGTTACAAACAGACCTCTACTAGAGGACACTAGTGCAATTATAATGTCAGGATTTGGAGGGTCAAAGTTCAAAGCAACAAACAGTTCTGAGTGTAACAGTACTGTACCAGGTATGGACATGTTAGAGTTAAATGTTGTTTTAAACTTCAGTAGCAAGATTTTATGGAAAAATAAAAATGCTACAGAATGTGCAGTAGTGAACACAGATAACATTTGTAAGAATTTGTGTGCAGAAGATCATGCAAATGATGTATTGAATTTAAAAAATTGGTTACAACAGGAACAAGCAGATTCATAGATTAAAGAAGTTGAAGTGCAGGCAGAAAAGCTACATTTTTAGTAACAGTATCTTATTCTCAGAAAAGTAAAGCCAGACTGGAAAGGAAATTTCAATTCACTTTTATGGCCAGTAAGGAAAAAAAAACGCATACTTATTTACCATTCTGGAAGCACATGTTGTGTATGGTATACCAAGAATGACAGTCAAGTTAAATTTGCAGAATAAATTGTTTACAGTTACAGATTTGACAAATGAAACTTTTATGTTATTATTTTGTTTCAGCAGACATTGTTAAGACCTTTAAATTATGGTAATAAAGTGTTACAATTCAATTGAAAAACAAACAAATCTGTTAGGGGAAAAATATAAAAAAATAAAAAAAAAAACATACAATATGGTGGTTGCATAAGCGTGCACACCCTTAAACTAATACTTTGTTGAAGCACCTTTTGGTTGGCTGCAGACTAACATATAAGAAGCAATTGGATTTCATGTAGCTGAAATTTCAAGACTGGTTAAGAGTGAAAGGAAATATGTTGTACAAAATGGACACGGAAGAACAAGTTGATATTATATACCTGAACTTCAGAAAAGTCTTCAGCTAAGTACCATATAGAAATTTTCAAGGTAAACTAAAAGGAAGATATCTAGAAGATAAATTATAAGAGTGGGGGAAGGGTGGCTAACAGATAGATGTTACAGGGTTGCAAACACAATAGGTGAAATTGCTGTTACACAAAAAGAACTGTTAGTAGATTTGAGTCAAGTGCCATTCTCGACACGCATTCCTATGCTCTTCATTGAGAACATTGGGCAGAGACACCAGGATTAAATTTATAGTGGATGACTCCTTAGACAGGAGCAACTGTAGGCAATATGGAGTCAACCTCAGGTGGATCTTACAAGTAGCACGTGAGATTCACCACTGAGAAGTATAAGGTGTTACAAGTGAGAAACAACAATCTAAGGCAGTATGCACTAGTCTTGGTGGATTAAAGCAATGGCAAAAGAAAAGGATGCAGTGGTTGTCAGTGCAGATGGAATGAAGCAACTAGAAAACAAGGAAGCAGCAAGGAACAGCAAGGGTACTAGACTACATCACCAGGACCAATGATTTCAGAGAAGAAAGAATCATCCTTCTCTAAGGGTCAGTTGTAAGTCAGCCTCAGTGAGACCACTACAGCCATTTCTCAAGGCTATTTAAAAAAAAGACACAGGTCTGCATCAATTGCAGCTGATTAAAGTACATTTGTTTAACAACCAGTGACTGAAGCCACATTTCATGGAAGACACATTTCAATAAAGAATCCACCTGCTAAAATATAAACAATAAGCTCATTAAAATAATTCTAAAGTCACAAACAAGGTATAGCACATTTGTAATACAGCATTTTGCCCAGGCTCTCCCCCCCCACCATTGTGGATGGCTGCAAAAACATGAAGTAAGTATTCTTGTTTAATCTTGGCAGACAACCAGATAAAATATCATTGACCATTGCAGTCTGGGTGAACTATAGTATTGCACTGAGCTGTCCTTGATTTTGTAGAACTTTTCCAGTTTTGCCTCATAGTTTTGCCCTGTTCCTCACAAAATGTTTGGTTTTCTGATAATTGCTATAGGTTAAAGTCAGTCAATAAAGCTAAACCTTAAAGTTTCATAGTTCCTATTCTTCGGAAAATGCATAATGATATAAAACATGTTGCTTTGTGAACTTTATAAATTAACATCATTCATAATTAAAAGGTGTCCCTAATTTTGAGCCTTTGTCTCTAATTAGTCTTCACTTTGTCCCTGACTCTTAGGTGAGGAAGTTGAGAGCTATGGACTGCAGGTTGGCAGTGCATGAAAGCAGCCTGTTGCTTGATTATTTTAAAGGCTGTAATAGTTTCTGGCTACTGTTTATGTGTGTGAATGAAAACAAACACTTCACTAATTTTGATGAGTGTGCCTGACTTTACCTCATTTTTTGATCTGTGCCTTTTCTGACAAAATATCGAGAGTTGTGGTCACTAAATCAGGATTAGAGGTGGGGATACTGGATAAGGATGAACACAACTTACCATCTTGTCACTTCATCATTTTAAAATGCAGCTTCATAGGACTAGTGTGCATTTCTATGAAATATGATGGACTATTTATTCTCTGGTAACTGTATGAAGTTGTCCCTGATATCACAGAATGTCATTGACTTTGCTTGATGTTTTTGACTTGTACTTCATAAAATTTGTAGCTTTGTGGCAAATCATTGAGGATTACAGTTACAAAATAGGGGTCTGACTGTGAATGAAAACAATGTATGATTTAGTTTTTCATATTTTAAAATCTAGCTTCACATGACTAATGCGCATTTGATTGAAATACATTGGAATATTTATTCTCTGTTGAGTCTTTGTTTGAAACAAAGTTTAAATTGTCCCTGACTTTACAGAGTATCTCTGACTTTGCCTTATATTTCTGGTCTGTGTGTAATAAACATTGTGGTCTTATAGCAATTCATTGAGCATTATAGTTGCTTAATGAGGGAATGGGCTGGTTGATGAAAATAATTTACAGCCTTGCTTTCTTATTTTAAAATCTGACTTTACAGGACTAGTGTGAATTTGTATGAAATACATTGGGGGGCAGTTAACACAGAGCACAAAAGCTCTGAGCTTTTAATCAGTTCCTTCCTGTTCCTAGTGTAACATGGTTTGAATCTTTCTATCTCCATTTTTCTACTTTGAGACACTAAGCAAATCATGTAACCAGAGAGTGCTCCCAGGGCACCCATGAAAAAGGAAAATGTGTTCAGTGGGCTTACCCAGTGTACAAATAGTTAAGATAAAATTCATATTTATTTTCTGCTTAGTCTTTGCGTGAAACAATGCTGAAAATATCTCCAATTTCACACAACATCCCTATCTTTGTCAAATATTTCTGGCCTTTTCCTCAGAAAACCTGTGGGTTTCTAGCAAATCAACAAGGATTACAGTCAATAAACGATGACAGACATTTGACTTCTCAGAGCGTATATCTTTCAGAATATGCAGGCAGATGCAAAAACTCTTATTTTCAGCAACTTTGTAAAGAGCAATATTTAAAGTCAGTCTTTGATTTTGGGCTTCGGCTCTCATCTTTTTTTTTTGGGGGGGGGGGGTGTGTCCCTGATCCATGTACTTAGAAGTAAAAATATACTTTTTTATTTTTTCACAGTCAGATGAAGGTTACACCACAAAGTGAACATAACCATGTTGGATGTGGTTTGAGGCTGTTTGTTGATGAAAGTTGTTTATCGTCTGGTTGTTTGCCCAGTTAACCATCTGATTTTGAAGGACAAATGTGAATCTGTGAAATAAATTGGTATATTTGTGGCTATTTATGTGAAACAAACATTTCAACTGTCCCTGATTTCACAGAATGCCCCTGATTCTACATATATTTTTAGTCTGTTCCTAATAAAGTCTTTGGTTTCTGGCAAATTGTTGAGGATTGCATTCACTAAATAATGACAGATATTTAAGTTTTAGACTTCATATAACTGCAGAATATAAACTTGTAATAACACCTGAACTGATTCAGGAAACTTCTCCAAACTCTCAATTTCTTCAGTTTAAATTCCATGGTAATAGAAAAAACAAACCAACAAACTACCATATGTACCAAAAGCAAATAAGGTTAATCAAATAAAACTCACCAAATGCAACAATAGCAGGTCTTTCACCCTCACATACTCTGAATTTCTATACACTAATTCTACAGTTGCACAAAAGCAACACAAGTGAAAATGTACAAAAACACAGATTATTGAAACACACAGTGAATAAACATAAATTCAACTAAAACACATAGGGCCTGATTCACGAAGGCTTGCACGGAGTCTTAGAGTAGAGTAAGACTTCATGCAGCCAACATGTCCGCCGAGCGATCCAGGAACAGCCGGTAGGGGCATGCAACTGAGATCTCTAAACTAGTCCTACACGGACAGGGCTGGGATATGCAAATTAGCTCAATTGCAGGTGAGAGCTATGCAAATGAGATAAATTTGCGATCCAGGAAACCCAAACCTGTCTGAGTAGGAGTAGTGTTACTTGCAGAAACGTACTCAGTTGATAACTGAGTACGGTTCTGCAAATAGCAAAACGGAGCCATGTCAGCTGGAAATAAAGCATGAATGTACAGGAGGAAGCATGCCAATGGCCAAAAATATGGCCATTGGCAATGGGAAGGGATGCAAATTAAAAATAAAGTAACTTTTTTTTTTATCCCGATCTCCGGGGTTTAACCGTAGAGCAGCGCCGCACAAACACGCTGCACCCTAAAAAGCAGAAAATTAATAATTAAGATCCACAAATGTGGATTTTATAGCTAAAAAGAATTTACAATGCAAGGGAATGGCAGGCTGAAGACAACATTGCCACCGAGTAGAGGTTGCTAAGGGGGAAACGCTGTCTAAGAGATGTAATTAAGCATTAGTAGGCAATCCTATGCAAATGAGAGTTAGGATAGTGAATCACAAGTTTACATAGCAAATGAGCACAGTCAGTGGAGTGTAGGAGTAGGATAAGGGGAGTAACAGAATAGAAGATAGGTGACATCACGAGGGGGGGTATGTATGAAAGGAGTGAAGCCCATTGGAGCAGAGTGTCATGTGTCAGCTTACATTCACATAATAGTGAAAGAGGTGTGTCAACAGGTAGGCCAGGTAAAGTCAAGAAATCGAAGGTGTATGCTGTGGATAACACCAAAGTTTCTTGCTGAGTGTGCATGCATGCATGTGCGCGCCAGTAAACCCGAGTAAGACAGTGTGCGCGTGTGTAACCGTGTGTGCACGCGTGTAGGCTTGAGTAAGCATATGTAAGGCTGTGTAAGCAGTTGTAAGCGCATTTGCACTGGTGTGCGCGCGTTTTAACAAGAATAAGTAAGTTTTAGTCCATGTAAGCATGTGTGCGCGCGTGTTAACTGCTGTGCGTGTATTTGTGCTTGTGTGTGCGGTGTTCCCCCCCGAGGAAACAGAAAGGAAAAAGGAAGCACACCAAATAGTGGAAGTTACCAGGGAGTACTAGCAGAGCTAGCAGGTGAAAACAATCAGAAAAGGCAATTACCCAGGCAGAACACTAGCCCAGCCCAGCACTTAAAACTCTGCAAACAACAGTCCATTATGTTTTTCTTAAGAGACACTGCAACACTGCAGTAAGCTAACAGAAGTGAAAACTGAAAAAGCTTCACTGAGACAAAAAATGTTAGGGGCTGCCATTGCTGTTAGAAGGCGACATATGCAACATGCTGAGGGTGGTGATAATGCAAATGCTGCTGGACAACCCACAGTGAGGAGACAGAGAAGAATGTACAGGCCCAGGGTTACCTACCAGGGGCTACATAAGCTGGAGATAGTGGAGAGCTATAGAGTGGACAGAGACCTCTTGCAGCAAATTGTTGAGCTGTGCAGGCCACGCCTTACACACAAAACCAACATAGGGGAACCCATCCCAGTGGAAACTAAGGTATGTGTTGGCCTAAGAATATTAGCAACAGGTACCTTTCAGAGAACAACTGGTGATATGATGGGGATATCACAGGCATCAGCATCCAGGGTGCTGCACCAGTTCCTGGATGCCATGTCAGCACATGTTGGTGATCATGTATATTTCCCCAATTCCCGTGAGGTATTGGCTAGCAATATGCGTCTCTTCCAGCAAATAGCGGAATGTCCTGAGGTAGTGGGTGCAATAGACTGCACGCACGTATGCATCAAAGCACCAGCCGGTGAGCAGGGTAGGGTCTACTTCAACCACAAGGGCTTCCCTTCCATCAACTGCCAGGTTGTGTGTGATGCCCAGGGCATAATACTGAATGTGTGTACTGGCTGCCCTGGCAGCTACCATGATTCCCATATCTGGCATCTGACGCAGCTGTACCAGACATTTGCCAATGGGGACATCCCACATGGTCACCTAGTGGGGGATGCTGGCTATGCACTGGAGCCATGGCTGATGACACCCATCAGAAATGCGCACACACCTGAACAGGAACGCCCTAATGAGGCACACGCACAAACACGAAACGTAATCAAGTGTGTGTTTGGGCTGCTCAAGTCACGGTTCCGGTGCCTGGACACATCTGGTGGAGCCTTGCAGTACTCACCAACTACATGTACCCAAATTGTCATGGTATGTGCTATGCTACATAATATGATCCTGCGAAAACAGCTGCAACATGACCAGCATAGGCCCGGGCCAAACAGCCCCCCCACCATTGCCAAGGCCATCACAGGCAGAGCGTGACTCGGAGGAGGAACAACCTGAGCCTGCCCCAGTAGGCAGAAGGAGGCATGCCCAGTATGCTTTGGCCTTGGCAAAGAGGCAACGCATAGCACATACACTGGCTCAGTAGGAACTCTAGAAATGATACCTCTCTCTGACCCACACATATAGTAAAAGGGATGCCTACGTTGACACTACCTGCTTTCAAACATGTATAGGGAGTGTAGTATGTGCATCCAACATAGGCAGCCCTGCATCAACACCTGAGGCATGATTGCCATGTGTTAAGCAATATAAAGCAGTGCTAAACAGCATTTACCATCATGAAGTATATGTAAACAAAATCGCACACACCAACTACTACAAATGTGGTCAATGTAGAGTAATATTGGTCAATGTCCAGCAATGATGGTTAATATTGAGCAATGTTGGACAAGCTGGGTCTAGGTAGGGCATAGCTGAACAAAAGCCAACATGCTCATATTTGCTCTACTGGCCCCTTAGCAGTCTGGTCTGTTCAGTATGAAAATATAAGCGGCAATGGGCCTCGAACCCAGGATACTGTGCACTATAGTCATAGTACTGAACCACTAAACCATGACAGTATTGCAGTGGTTAGCCTGTATGAAGAAATGTCGATAAGTCTATGCAAAGTATTTCATGGAAACCCTACAGGCACAGCATAATCCCTGTCGAGTTATGACACAAAGGTGAGTCCTGCAGTAAGAATAGAACCTGACTTTCAACACACACAGTACAAATGTTAATACTGGACATGTAGATATACATCAACAAATGTAGTGGACCTCAGACAGCAACATACTGAAAGGTCACACTGGGCATGCTCACACACTTGAATACATGAGACAAATGTCAGGCAACAGAACACTGACAGTCTGAAATGGGCATGCTCACACACTTAGGCCATGTTGGAGTACAGCATTGGGCCACACATAGCAGGTAGTTGCATGTGTTAACCCAGGAACCTCTCACTACCCAGCAATCTGCCCTGTGCACACATTGATATGACAACAGACACGTAAATAATATAGTGGAACCCTGCCATAAGCAAATATGTTCTGCAGATACCTAAGTGGTTCATAGAAAGTGTGAAAGCAAAGATGATAAAAATCTGCAAACAGTATCAGCAATAAACATTGTGCATCATGAAAATTATCATAGGTTCAGAGGTTGATACTAGGCTATCTGCCCTAGGGCATGTACAAGCATAGCCAGAGTGTGTTTGGCTTCTGCAACCCAGTCTAATCAGAACACTGTGCTTCTGAATAGTAGGTCACACAAGATAG
The DNA here is from genome assembly GCF_019279795.1 of Protopterus annectens. Taxonomy (NCBI): domain Eukaryota; kingdom Metazoa; phylum Chordata; order Ceratodontiformes; family Protopteridae; genus Protopterus; species Protopterus annectens. Next base: position 14,320,375 of record NC_056738.1, on the reverse strand, counting down.
CCCATTCATGTTGAGTGTATTGTGCCTCTGTCTAGCAGGGACCCAGAAGATATTCCATGGGTAAACATGTGATCACCCATCCACATGTCAAGATGTCACCTGTAGGTGGTCAGTGGGTGGCTCTGCCTATTCAAAACCGGGACTACACTCTGGAGTGAGTGGAGGCTTTCTGATAATAATCTGTCCCCCCAGCATGTTCTTTTAACATCAGTGCTGAGGTATATGTCCCTGGAGTGTGTAGCTCCAAGGGAGTCGGATATCCTGAGGTGGAGAATGTCCAGTAAGTCTGGGTCAGATATTGCCTGCAACTACAGGCACACAACACATCCATGTAGGTGGTAAGTGACTGAGTATAGCTGGAGTTACTGTATCGGAACTGTGCAAGGCATCTGTGTGAGTCCCTACATCTGCTCGATGAGTAACATTTGTGGCCATTACAGTTGCTGCAGGTGTCAGGTAAGGTACATCCCAAATGTGGCATAGTAACCAAGCATGGTCGTGAAGAGTATAGGGGCACAATGACCACACGTGATCAACATATGAAACCATGTGGGATATGGTGGACTATGTAGACATACTGTCTAACCACTATGGCAATAGGATTGTCAAAGGCGAGAGTACAAACAGGTTGTGTCCCCAAAACCGTAACAACCACTACTGTATGTAATGGATTATAACCTATGTGGTAATGTGTGGGCATTTTGTCATCCTCAAAGGGGATGACTATGCAACTAATGGCATGTAGCTGTGGGCTGTGGCTCAGGCACCATTCAACTTATCTCTGTGAGACCCTGTATGAGTATGCATGTGCCAGCAGGAGAGCTAATTATGGCACCCAGTTTGCAGTCATCTGCGAACATGGGCAGCCATTACCCTCCTGTGATAGCCTGTACATCACACAAATATATACTGAACAAGAGAGGTCCCAGGACTGAGCCTTGTGGGATGCCTTGTGTAATTGGTGTATAGTCAGACATGGCACCTGCAACACTGCGCATGTGGGTGCTATCCCTGATCCAGGTAGCAATCCATCGTGTCAGATATGTGTCAATACTGACACTGGGGAGCCTATGCATAATGGTCGAGCGGGGTATTGTGTTGAAGGGTTGTGCAAGGTCCAGGCAGGCTGTGTGGACAACCGTCCCAACACTGATGGACCTGGTAACTGTTGAAAGAATATGAACAGTTCCAACAGGCAAGATCTGCCCACAACAATGCTGTAATGTGTAGGTCCCAGTGTCTGTAAGTTTCCCATGTCTATGTGCATGAGTCCCATTACAATACACCCTATAGCTTTGCAGAACAGGCTAATTAGCCTTTTAGGCCAATATTGCCTGTGGTCTGTTGTGGCAGTATTCAGTGGAGTGGGACAACTATAGCTGTACGCCATTCCGTGGGTAAATATGCTGCAGTAACTCTTATGTCGAACAGTGACGTAATGTGAGTGTTATGTCTGTCATGAAGGCTGTGTACAACACAGGCTGGGACACCATCTGGTCCCATTGATGCTGTGTTGTCTGCTGTGGGGAGGGCAGCACTCACCTGTTTATTCGTGATGTCTGGGAGGTTACACTCTGTTGGTATGGACAGTACCACCTTAGGGGGATGTGGGGGACATATCTGCACTGAACCTGTTTGCCAGGATGATGGCAATGTCAGTGGGTTCAGGGTATGTTTAGTCAGTATGCAGTAACACACAACATATCAGTGAGTGTCCAACCAGGTACCTGAATCGACTGAAGAAGGCCTTGTGAGTGTCCGACGTGTCTGGTGCAATTGTCCGTTAGAAGCGTGCCTGACATAATTACACAAGTGATTGTAGCTGTCTGCTAGTACAGATCACAGATGCCTTCCCCGTCAGGGATTGTGCTCTATCATGTAGTAGCTTTCTCCATTTGTTGTAAAGTATATGAATGGCTGGGGTCTACCACACAGGCCCACTGCCATTGCAGGAATGAGCCCAGTTGTTATTTTGGATGTAATGATCCACGCGGTCCACTAGGTGTCCATAGAATGTGTATGTAAAGGATACAGCAGTCTGAGCCATACTTACCACTGACCCAGGGTCTCTGAAAGATACCACCATGGTTTGGAGGAGTGTGACGTTTTCCTATGGGAAGTTCACCAACATTACCCAGGAAGGGTGTGGGGACGGGATATGGATGTTCAGTGAGATAAAGTATGTTCTGTCCTTAGCAATGAGGGGTATATTGCAGGTGTGAAACATAGAGTCCCCATGTCGGTGATGATCATGTCCAATATGTTGTCCCCTCGTGTGGGTGTGGTGACCGGTTGTGCCATAGCATATGAGTGTAGAAATAGTAGCAACTGTTGGTCAAGGGTGTTGTGGCCTGAATACTATCCACAGACAATGTTTGGGTATTTGACGTCACCCAATATAATGGTGTTTGGGGAGACCTTCATATTGTCCAATGTTCCCAGGTAAGCTGAGTGGGGTTGCTGAGTTGGGGAGTATGGTCTGTAGCAGGCAACAAACCAAACGGTTGATTTGCACAATGTTAGGTGCATATGTATGGTCTGTGATGCTTTGTGCAGTGTTACCAACCCGGAGGTATGTGTATCTGTGATGTATATGGATGCACCCCCTATTTGTGTTGGCCATTCTGAGTTATGTGGTCTGAAAGCATGGTACGAAATACAACCTGGTAGTGCTGGTGTGCATGTGGGAGCCTGAGCCATGTGTCTGTTAGTGCACAGATATTGCTATCCTCCATTCTGAGGAGATTCCTGAGTGGGTGCAATTTGAGGGTAATACATCTGGTGTTGAGCAGCATTACCCTCAGTGTCGTGTACTCTGTAATGTCTATGGAGATGGTTCTGTCCTTTGAGCCCCGCTTAAATTAGGCACTATGGTGGCAGCAAGTGCCCTAACCAGTATTCAAAGGTCCAAGGGTGACAGGTGCAAGCTGTCCATAGGGAAGCTACGTGGCATGTCAAGCATGTCACCCCAGGGTGACAGACACTGTATCCCCTTTGAATAACACCAATATGTTAGCCAACTGTTAAACGTGATCAGTTTGTTGGTATACTGTGACATCATACTTGGTGAGTGTAAGATGCTAGACAAGGTCAGGGTAATACTGGGCTGGGCTACATGATCACAGAGTTCCTCTATGTTTCATGTCATGTGGTCCAGGGAGGAACATCTGAGGTTGTACGCACCAGCTTGGACAATGATGGAGCCAGTCCTGGACTTGCTTTGGAGTGACCTGAGTGCATGTGTTATGTGGCGGATCCTGGCACCTGAGAGACAGCTCAAAGTGACTATTCCCTTGTTTGGCCAGGTGAGTGGGACGACAGTGTGTTTGACAGTAAGTGTCACCTATGACAAGTGTATCAGTTGTGTTGTTTAGCCCAAAGGGCAGTGACTGTGTGGCACACTGACATTGTGAACTGTGTGACATGTGGGCATTGTAGTGGGGTAGCAGTTGTATGTGTGTCTGCTGTGGAGGTCTCTGCTGCTTAGGCAAAGTGTATGTAGTGCCTCCAAATATATGTATGTGTGATAATGTGGTTTGTGTGCTGTCACTATTGGTGTATGTGAGACTGATATTTGGTGTGTGTGGTCACCCTCACCACCTGATAGACTATGTCAGTCATGGGTCGAGAGAGCTCAGCGTCCTGTATGTCAATATTGTTACATCTCCCACATATATGTGAGTGTGATGTGAGGAGGAGAGGGTTGTCTGTGTACATGAGGCAGATGTGACATTGTGTCATAACCACAATATTCACTAGCTGGACTGGAGAGTACACATTAAACTGACCCCTGGACATGCCAGTGTATTATGATGACATACTCTGTAGCCTGAGCACAAAGGATCAGTAGGGTGTTAAGTGTGTAAAAGAGTATAACCGGGACTAGTGCTCAGGTTTGTTGGTGTTTTGTAAAGAGTAGCTGAGAAGGAGTCCAGACTGAGAATCATGACATGTCCTTCAGCTATGTAATAAATAGTAATGTACACGCATATATGTGCTGAGTCAGGGACAACTGTATCTTACTGACATTGTCAACATCCTATCAGACAGGCCCATATATACATACCCACCTCCCACAGACGATAGTCCCTGACATCATACCAGGAGATATCACGTGTAGAATGGCTGAACAGCTCCCCCCAAAGCCAAAAGCATGGCAGCAATTGGATTACATTGTTTCCCAATATGTGTCATGCATGCACTACAGAACAAACAGACCCTGCACCTGAACAATCTGTTGAGCCGCACCCACTCCACAGGACCTGGAACAGTCAAATGTGTTACAGCAACATAAGGCACTCCCCACATGTGTGGGTGCACAACACGCCATGGGAAGTATAGTCCAGTAAGCCTATAAAGTCTGATCTGCAAGGCCATGGAGTGCATCATGGCAGACATGATAAACAGAGCTATTGGAAAACGACAAACACACAACCCTACCAACTGTGGTATGTTCATGTGCAGATCATGGTTCCCAAGCATACTACACCATCTGCAAGGCAGCCACCCAGGACATACATCATGGAACAGAGCTACACATGTCCCACATAGACTTTGAACAGCTCTTCATCAACATCACAGACACATGTCGTATCTACAAAATCAACAATCTGTGCATAGATATGTGTTGACATATGAAGGGATGTCAATGTGTCCACAGATAGATCACACAAGGTGAGACTCACGGGGTCCTGTACAAGCTGTTGATACCTCCCAACCTACATGGATCATTCCTGGGATTGCAAAACGGTGTGTACACACATTACCATGTCCAGTCTGATGATGTCATCATCCTACAAATATACCAGGAGAACAGAAATCACCCAATAAAGCATATAGCGCACCGTGTTAATGCGTATCTCTCTAATATCATGACATAGTTAGATAGGAGTTTGAATCCTGCACATGCCAAGTGTGTGCGTGGGGGGGGGTGTATGTGTGTGGTTTCCTTTGGGAGGAGTAGCCTTTTTGGAGACTGGGAAAACACATTAAAAGAGGTACATCCCTCTCTGGAAAGTCTGATGATGTCAGCATCCTACAAATATTCAAGGAGAACATAAACCACCAAGTAATGCGTATAGAGCGCCATGTTAATGTGTATCTCTCTACTATCCTAACATAGTTAGGTATGGGGTTTGAGTCCTGCAAACGCCAAGTGTGTATGTGTGTGGTTTCCTTTGAGAGAAGTAGCCTTTTTGGAGACTGGGAAACCACATTAAAAGAGGTACATCCCTCTTTGAAAAGTCTGATGATGTCAGCATCGTACAAATATTCAAGGAGAACATAAACCACCCTGTAATGCATATAGTGCGCAGTGTTAATGCATACCTTTCTAATATCATAACATAGTTAGGTAGGGGTTTGAGTCCTGCAAATACCAGGTGTGTGTGTGTGCCACAGGTGGTCAATGCAGTGTGGGTTTTGCTTTTACTATGGTATGACATATGTTTCAAACAGTATGTGTACTGCACACATCGGGTATCTGCGTGTCAAATAAATATGTGTACATATGACCTCAATCAGTACATAGGTGCGAAGCCTGCATATGACGTGAATACATTTGTAACCATCGACAGATTGTGCCGCTGCTTCACAAATCATAGGTCACATATGTATGTCTGTGTCAAGCCCGGCCAATGTAGTGATCCGTGGCCAAGGACATCTCTGACACACACACCCATGACACGTACTATAGAGTACTGTGAGTGAGGGTAATTGCCAGGGTATATGTCAGATATGTTCATACACAACAACGACTGGCAATAACGGACAGTCATTATAGGTGTTCACCAGCCCTGTGGATATGCATGCAGGCCCCTAATGTGTTATGTGAAACACCGAGGGACCCCACAATACCTATGGATATGTGGATACCAAGGGACAGATGACATAACACGTATCTGTCTGTACACGTTGATACCCAACATACATGTTGAGGGCTACCACCTATGTGGTACTGTCGGGATAGTATGTATAGTAAATGTGGATGAATATGTCATAGATGGCTTACTGTTATACAGCATGTATTGGACAACAGGTATGATACCCTTATGTAGGATATGCATCCCATCCAGGGAATGCAGTGTAGGCCAATGCATGCATTTCCAGATGTTGATGGACATATCCATAGTGTGTTTGCATGTACCTAAGAGGGCTATATGCCACACAGATGTGGTCCCAGGAACGTGTGGCAGTCAGTACCACTGGTTACTGTTATTGAATAGTACTGGAAGGATCCAACTGTTACTGAGTTCTCTACAACTGTGAGTCATTTGTCAGGACATCATCTAATGATTGGTTATAGTCATGCTGTTGAGATGGTGTATACTACCAGACTGCAGATCATTGACAGATATCAACAGTATCACCCACAGCATAGTGCCAACCCATGTCATACACACGTGTACCCATGTTAGTACATATCTGTAGTAGAATGCATACTGGCCATCGAAAGATACCATGAGATGTTAACAATGTGTAGAACATGGTATGTCGCACATCCCACATGTCCACTATGCACGTGCATGCAGACAGTGCGCACACACCATGTTCACAGATGTACACCCACTAATTTGTAATGCACACATCACACACGTACTGTCCACTCACTAATACATGCTGGCAACACTGTACACTTCAGCCAAGTGGCACATGGGTGGACATTACATACTCAGGACTAACACTGGTGTAAACAATGCTACAATGACTATCACATCTGTGATGCATAATGCCTGCTCAGGTATACCTACAAGGATATCATTACACTTTCCTGTTGTCAACTTGCTACTATTGCTACACTGCTATAATGTCACCCTGTGATCAGAACCATGTTAGTCTGTTCCTGCATCAATGTTACAGATGACAGGAGGTGGCACGGGTGTCATCATATGCACAGGGTGTGTTGTAGGTTTGCCAGAGCCCGACATTGACCCATCCAATCGGCATGTCTGTGTGTGTGTGTGTGTGTGTGTGTGTGTGTGTGTGTGTGTGTGTGTGTGTGTGTGTGTGTGTGAGGGACAACAGTACTGCATGGGCCAATGTTGATGTAATGTGTGTGTGTATGTGTGAGCCCTGGTTGTATGGTAAATGTGTGTGTGTCTGCATGCACACAACTCCACCATGTGGCTGCCATATACGGGCAGTTGTGGGACAGCCACAGACTGTACCTGCTAGGCCATACAGATCACTGTCTCTGGCCATGGACATGGTACCTGTGCCTAGCAGGGGTGCTACGGGCAGTATCGGGTACCAACTCTGACTGGGTGCTGTCATCAGAGGCAGAGGTATGATGACTGGACCCATGTCCCTGCTGGGACTGGCCAGTGCCACGTGCACATGGTCTAGTAGGATGGTCAATGGACAGGCCAGCCCCAGCATTGCTAGGGCTGGTACTGCCACTACGGGAGTGGCTGTGATCCGTGGTCCATCCGCGACGACTGCCAGCTGATGCTGTTGCTGGCATGCGTCTGCATCGGCTTCCCATCCATCCCGCACAGTCCTGGCTCATGGCTAACACATCGTGGAGGATATCTAATGTCTCCCTCCAATGGCTATCAATGACCTCGGTGTGATTCCGGATGGCACCGGCAAGGTCACGGATGCTGTCATTGATAGCAGTGTAATGGGCCCTCTGTGCCCTTAGTCCCTGTCGGGTGTACCGTTCCATACGTGCATGTGCCTGCATTACAGCCCGGAACATACTGGAAGTTGTAATACCTCTGGGGGCACGTCTGCTAGGGGCAATACGACCAGTGGTGCTCCCCTGAGAACCCCTGGACATCCGCCTATGTGGTACCATCCCAGTAATCTAGCTATGGCTACTGTGAGGGGATGCATGTGCCATAGGTGCCACACTCTCCTGGTCAATGCCAACTGTATGCTGTCCCTCAGCTAAGGTCATTGGTGATGAAGGATGTATTGGCAGTATGAGTGTGCTCATAGATGGGGTTGACCGCTGTGTAGTGTTGATTGGTGGATCAACGACAGACCCTGTCAGACCTTCCTGTGCCACAATACATGTCTCATCATCTCCACTATCAGTGGCGGTGACATCAGGTTCCCTGTTGCATTCAGCCACCCCTAACTCAGCACCTGTGGAAGGAAGACAGGAAACACACTTTACAATCTGTACGCAATGTTAGCACACATGCACACATGCACACATGCACACATGAACACATGCACACATGCACACATGAACACATGCACACATAAACGCATGCACACATGAACACATGCACACATGCACACATGAACACATGCACACATGCACACATGAACACATGCACACTTGCACACATGCACACATGCACATAAATACACTGCTCACCACAGCACATACACACACACACACCAGCAATCCAACACATACACAATAGTGGGTGATGGTGGGTGACAGTATCACAAGGCAAACTGTCACCACACACGTGTCAGCATGCAGAATATGTGTTGCTCAAGACCATGCAGTGCAAGTGTAGACAGCCCTATCTAATGACATTATACATGGCTTTGATGCATGTGTGTAGTTGTTCAGTGATTGGGTACACCCTGGAACAGAGTGTGTACATGGACACAACATTGCTGTGCAAGTATTATCTGCTCTGCAATGTCATGTGTACCATCACTCAATGGTATACATACCATGGCTGCATGTGTTATCTGTGTGACACATAGATTGCCATGTCTGATGACAGTGTCTGTGTCCATAGCACATAATAGTGGGCACAGGTGTAGCGAATGCATGCAATGTACAGACATGGGATGAGTGGTACATGTAGATGTGAAGGAATCCCAATGCTCGACATGGACATTGTACAGTGGTTATGGTGAGTGTGGGACATATTGCAGATATGTCAGTGCCAGCCACAACATGGCATGGTGCACGACTGCAACATTAAACACCACACATACCCAATGTGTGCCATGTGACCTATACACCCAATAGCATTCCAGGACATATATGTGACTGTACAAATGGCAACTGCTGTGTAGAATGTGTATACTAGCATATGTAAGCACACACACACAACATGCTATGCATGGTGTGTATCGGTACATATGTTTGCACACACAGAACAATGAGGTGCACAGCAAAGACTGCTATGTGTAGAACTGTGGTCACTGTAACTGGATGGGGTGTAGTACCATGTGCCATCATCATCATCATCATGCATCTTGTGGTCACTCACGGCTACTACTGTGTGACAGACCACCACCTAGCATTCTGTAACTGAAATGCAGTGCCGTGGATATGTTCACTATTACACAGCCACTTTGTACATGGGTGTATGAGGTGCCCAGTAGGGAGCATTGCCTCACGTGACTGTGTTATGTGTTGAAGAGTGTTGCACAGCCCCATGATAGGCCTCTACCCTCGAGGTGCATCATGTGTGTGTGGATGATATGTGGGATACTGAAGTGTGACCTTACAGCGGGTGTGTGGTTACGCCATATGTAGCATGACTTTGTGTACTGCATGTGATAAATGTGCTATGTTGTGTACAGGTGTTGCAACTATGCCTATCCAATGTGCAGTACGGGGTTGCCACAACTGTGTCTCATGCTCTGTGTATTGCATGTCAGTGAGGCAGCTACTGACATTACTGAGTTGTGCAACGTCTCACAGCAAACATGCACGGCATGCATTATGCGTAGGTGTGTTACGTGTACATGGCCTACACCTCACCTATGACATGCATATTTCATTACCAACATTGCAGGTATAACACACTCACCAGCATGGATCGACTGCCCTGCCGTTACACCAGAGGGACCTACAAGAATATGAGAGGGTTCGGCAGTGGCCACAACTGTGGCATTGCTACAATGGGTATGCTAAACTGCAGTACAACAACAGTCAACAGTCACAGGTGTAGGGATATCATTCAAACTATCCATATTGCACAACACTAGGCAGCTGAACTGCTAAACACACAGTACACATCTCACGTACACACCATACTGTACTGTTTAGGCCTACAGCTTCAGGTAGTACTACAGTTCATATTGGTGATGGATTCACCAGCAGTACCACTCACTAAGCATACATGTATTGCTTTAGCCTACAATGAGACACCACATTCGTCAATGGAGAACTATGTCACATCATCTGCCATACTACTATGTCTGCCTAACAGTATATTACACATCAGTTGCTGTCCTCACAGCTAGGATAGGCACTACCATGTCAGATACAACATCACACTAAGCTATCACACCTTTACAGACCTTGCACACATTCAGCGTTACACTTATGCAACCTCACATAGCAGCTATTGCATTAAGTACATGTGTGAGTGCATAGTGTCATAGGTAGGTAATATGCTATTGGCCCTAGGGCCTATAGCAGCCTAGCCATATGCTACCCTGGCCTTTGACACACATATACTTTGATTTCACTTGCCCCTGACAACCTGAACCACAGAGGTGTTTCCTGGGGTGTATTACCAATCTCCCACACAATCATCAGGGGTAATTATAACAACTGCTAAGGAGGAGCCTTGTTTGCTATTGCTATGTGGTCTATTCCGGTGTATGGCATATCTCTGAGATGGGAACCTATCCTTCCAGCATGTGCCGTTTAGTGAGCTGACAAGGTTTAGGGCCCTAGTGCGTGTATCCCGGAGGGATTGTGATATGTTGCCATGGTGGTTGTCACCCAGCTATGGGTGTGCCATACCTCTGTACGTCCAGCAGAGGTCACCTCTGTGTGGCCAGTATGCAATACAGTGCACTTGTGGTTTTGTGAGTCAGTCTGCATAGGGCATCTGTTTGCAGCCAGTATTACCCTCTGGGGGGTCTGTCTGTGGCCTGTTCACCTGGTGTAGTTGTCATGTGAAGTACATACCACACAGGGCATTGTGATGAGTAGAGGGGAACTCTACCCTATACTTCCATAGCTGACACACCTGTTGTCATGACACATACCACAAAGACAGATTACAAATGTAGTGTGGCACTGTCTTCATCAAAGCGGAGGCTACTGTCCACTTGTGTACCATGTTCCCTTATCACACCTTCACTGATAGGTAGATCTCTACCTATGTGGTAGTTAATGGGTACACTGTTTTGGGAAGGTGGAATGGCACTGCAGTATCAACACTTGTCTACAGTCCATGCCTTGGTCACCACACACTTGTTGCGGTACATATGAACCCGTGTCTCTCTGTCTCTCTCTCTCACTCGATATGTATATATATATATATATATATATATATATATATATATATATATATATATATATTATATACATGCATATCTATACACACACATGTACACATCCATTGCTGTACACATGGATGTACATATAGGCACATGTACAGTCCACCTTTCATGGTGGGGATATCACTTATGCGACAGTTGTGGGATGTACAGGTATGTGATTAAATTGCACAGTATTGTGCAGAATGCATGTGGGTGTCCTCAGCCCTTGTAGCATTAGCAGGCCTCACTGGCTGTAACACAGCAGATCTGACAAATCTGTCCCACAGCATTTAACCACCACATGACATATATCAACACTACCATAGCTGGCCTTAGGCATAGGCCAACTGGGCGGCCGCCTAGGGTGCTGCTCTAGCAGGGGTGCTTTTCCACTATTTATGTGGTGTAGTAAGACAAGGATGGGGGCACCAGGAAGTGTGGTAGGCGGCACCATGGAGCCCTTTTGCCTAGGGCACCAGTTGACCTACGGCCACTCCTGCGCACTGCATGCTGTTTTCTAAGCCACACACTATGATATACATGAATATATGCATATATCAACCTTCACTGACAGATATCTGCCCACCCTTCACTAACAGTTGCAGTATGTCCCTTGCCCTATGCACATGTGCAGATACAGATAGATACATACTGCTGCCACACATGGATGATTTGCAGTGTGTAGAGTACTCTTCAGGAAAATCTACAACATGCCAACACATACATGTGAGTTATATACCTTACCTTAGTATTTCCCTGCTCCGTGCGTTACGGTTTTGTAGTTTTTTTTTATTGGTGTTTTTTTTTTGGTTTTCGCCCTCTATTCAACGTTCTGTTTCTGTTTCTCACTCTGTTCTGTTCTGGCTTTGTCTCTGTCTCAGTCTGTGTCTGTGTCCATGTCTCTCTCTCTCTCTCTCTCTCTCACTCTCTATCTCACAGCACCTGCAATGATATAATTGCATGTGTGGACTGCAGGTACAGCCTGCTTTTCTAGGTATCTGCACTTGTGCATGTGACAGCCTCTGCACCAATTGCTGCTCACCATTCAGTAATTGCATGCAGCCTGCTGTTTAGTGATTGCATTACTCACTTTGATTGCAGCCCACTGCTATAAAATGCTAGGTTAGGTAGGCGTAGCCCTTTCAGATTTTCAAGGTGGGGCCCATGCTTGTTTGCTCTGGACACCGTTGTGTCAGTCTGAAGGTTGGTATATGTCTCTTATCTGATGCTAGGGTTGTAGCCTGTTATATGCATGTTGTACTCAAACCTGAATGTTGCTGCTTCCAGTACACACATCTCAGTGTAGACATGTACACACCCCTCCAAATGCTAACACAGGATACATGGGAGTATGTACTTTTTTCTCACTTACACAATTAACTGCCATACAAATGTGATTATTGCACTGTATTCATGTGGCCAATATTAATCCTGGTCTGATACTGTGTGGTGTTTGTAAGGTGCTACTGTAACATTATTCCCTGCTAGGATGGCTGGTTCTCCTTTCACAGTCATGTCATGCAATTCCACAACCACTGCTGGAAAAGACCCACAGAAAAGGATTTGTGTTATACCATTCCTAATTTCCATTTACATCCCCTCATTGTAATGCATGATATATTTATTTCAGAACCAAGTTATTTGTATATCTGCTGTGGCTTTGTGGTAATTCATGCAGTCTATTGTGTCAATGGTCATTCGAGACTGGCAGAGGTTTTTTTCTTTTGCTGCTCAGCAGAACAAGGGCCCTGCGATAGAGTGACTAAGGCACTTTTAAGCAGTTGTAAGCCGGTTTGTGCAGGTTTGCATGATGCTTAGCGATGCTTAGCTAAGCGTAGACATGCGCACACTCACTTAATCCCACTTACTACTGCTTAAAAGTGCTTACTCCTGCTAACCCCCGCGCAAATTTCTTTTAAAGAAAAGAAAATGGGGAGATAGGAAAGTGGTGAAAAAGGGGGCACAAAGAGGGACACACAGTAGGTAAATAAGCTCGGGGTGTGCAGGACGGGTGTAGGGAAGGTCCATAGCTGCCCATTTCTTTAACAGCAACAGCTGTGCATATGCAATGAATGTGGAGTGAAATTTGAAACCTTTCACCCCTGGGAGAGGGGTGTGGACAACAAAGTATGTTGTACTGCCAATTGTAATTATCAGCTTACATGTTTGTCCAATGGACATGTGTGCGAAATGGGCAGCTATGTATGGGGCGTAATTTTTTTGTGGGTACAGATTGCCCTTTTTTTTTTTCAGGTGAGAGTGGGAATATGTCTGGGGAGGTAGGTTGGGAAGGTAAACAGACAAGACAGACAAGACGCATACAGGGGTGGTGTATGACACATGGGGTGGGTGAACGCAATTGACGGGGTCAGATGTTTGGAAATCACAAGCCCATAAGCCCACAGATGGTAACAGTGGAACTGAGATCCCCACCCATGGGCAGTCACCACTGAACCTTCACAGCCCTGAGGGTGGCTGTGCTGGGGGCTGCGTAGGACGGGCAGGCTCACCCATGAGATGCACCACTCTCGCCTCAAGCTGGCATAGGGGATCAGCAACTGAACGCTGGATCTCCCTATGCACCACAGCCTGGACCCTTCGAAGGGTGACAGGTGGCCCTTCTCCGCCCACGCTTGCATGGGGGGGGCGAGCCCCATCCCCTGCAGCACTTCCACCTGAAGGTGGCACAGGACCAATGGAGGAGGGGAGCCCGGGCTGGGCACCGGACCTGCTGGTGCCAGGTGCACTCGTCAGCTGAGGAGGGACAGGTGGGTCCGCTGGGATCGGCCTTCCCATACATTCTGTGATTAGGTGTGTTTAATTACAACATAAGCAAAACAGCATTCCAGATTAATTGTAAAAGCATGCAATGATATTCCCATTAACCCAACACACCAAGGGTACAACAGTTGAATAGCAAGCATAACACATGCATATATTGAACCACAGTGGTTATTCCAACAGCATGCAGGGATGTTTGGTAGCAACAGGCCACCATGACTGTGGTGTTTAAACAGGGCACATGCATCAACATGAATGCAAATATTTATAGAACAATAGGACATATGTCCCAACAAATATTTAAGATTACACATACCCATTGGGGTGTGGAATTGCATGGTTTATGCACATACAGTAGGGTGTAGAAAAAACCTCGGTTAACATTTTATAATGACCTTTTAGTCTACACTACATTCCTAGTGACTGCAAGTGTATATCCCCTACCTGTATTATTACACTTGCCACCATACATTAGGTTGTGTAATGGGTTTGGCTAGTTCAATATATGCCTGACCTATATCTGACATACTAACTGTCCAGGATGCAGATGTTACTGCTACATATTTCTTGATTGCATTTATATTTCTTTATCTACATATCTGGGATATTTTCACATGACATTTTCACTTCGATATGTACAGAACCCTGCATTTCTTGACACACACTCACATTTCTGGGGAAAAAGTACACGCTACACGTGTGCTAGGTTTACTTATTCATGCCAGCCAGTAACTGACTATTGTGGACTGCATATATGTTTCACAGCTACTAGCACTTCCATCACCCACTTTATATGGGACTGCACAACTCTGGGTTGCCAGCACCTTTTCAAACAGTACTGTTTGTATAATGCAAGGGTACAACAACATTTCAGACTCTGTGACACAGACACACTCTGGGTTTTAGACCTTTATTAATGACATTACACACTTTTCCACAGGCTCACTCCTTTATTTGTTTTAACGGTGCATATGGCAGATATGTTCAAGACATATTATACCTTTATTAATAGGTTAGAACAATCTTTTTTCAGGCTCACTCACTTATGTTATATGACAGTGCCTGCAGAGATATTATTCCAGACATATGTTACCTTTCTTAATGGGTTACTACACTCTTTTTCTGCCTCTCTGACATTTTTATCTGACAGCACATGCAGAGGACTTATTCAGGCAATTTTATGGCTGTATTATTGGACTACAACACTTTCTTTCATGCTCTCTCCCATATTTTATATAACAATACATGCAGAATAATCACTAACCTGCCTGATGGCACAGCCTTAGCAGCCTATCAGCATAGGCTTGCTGATTCGTAGCATGGTCACCTGCAGCTGTAAAGTAAATGAAAGGATATTGAGACATACCTATCCGTTATACATACTCCATTATCAATTCTTACGTACTGCATTCCATGGCTATACACTCAGTTGTGGGGCATCCCGCATCCCACAGGCCTCCTGTATCCATTGGTTCAGGTGGTCCTGCTTTCATCTCTTCAGGTCTGCATGGTAGTGATGGACCTGCTCACCAGTCCGAGGAACGCCTGTGGCACTGGTGAGGTCACGAGCTAACCGGTTCCAAGCCTCTGCCTTGTACTCTGTCCCTTGGAACTGGCCCTGCAGGAGTCTTGACACGTGACGGTGGACAAGGAGCCAAACCATGTATTTGGACTATTCGATGCCACAACGTTGCACTCGGAAGTGTGTTCCCTCTCCGACACCAGACATTCTAACTGCAGATGTGAGCTACAATCAGTTATGGCATGTATTCCCGCCTGTGGGGCTTAAATATGCCGCATTTCCCGCACTTTTTTGTGATTGGCCATTTTGTAAAATTCTCAGCTGACTGCAGACCTGCTTAGTAATGGTTAAACTACCATTCGTAAGTATATGAATGTTAATAGTGGCTGTTTCCTGTATGTTGTCATGGCTTAGTGGTTCTGTACTTTGCTTCTGATACACAGAGTCCTGGGTTTGAACCTTGTCATTCATTTTATTTTCATACTATCCAGACAGGCTAGGGGGTGTGGCTGCATTTAAGCAACTTTGCTCTACGTTGCTCCTTGGTGCCCTACGGTGCCCTGGGTAAAGCGCTATTAAACTATGGGCAACTCTATTGCACTGGGTAAAGTGCTATTAAACTATGGGCAACTCTATTGCGCTGGGTGAAGCGCTATTAAACTATGGGCAACTCTATTGCGCTGGGTGAAGCACTGCTTAACTGCAGGCAATTTTATATCAGGATCCTTTAAAATATTTATTTTGTTCACTGATACATTGGCCATTTCACTGCTTTTTAGTAATGTTTAAACATATTTGTCAAGTATTATTTCATATACTGATTTAAAAAATAAATATAAAGGGGAGTGGTGGGACTTGAACCGTGAATGCCGCTTCTTTGTGCGAATGCTCTAACATTACGCTATTGCTATTTGGTGTGATTTGCATAAACATTCTTTCTTATGCTCTTCCATGTCAGAATTGCTTACTCTAGCTAAGCAATGGGCACACCCACGCACACATGCGCAAATACGGGCAGCTATTTTGGGAATTTAAAAAAATTAATTTAATGTTTTGCGTTTTAGAACTGTGATAGGGGTTTAGAATATCAGGGAGTGTGGTGTTGGGTGCAGGGACATTTGAGCGGACTCGCTCTTGTGTATCTGCTCTTTTTTACTTTTAAAACACTTGCAGCGGCGTGGACATTTAGACTGCTCAGCAGTCGGACACTCCCCCTGCTTTCTTACACGGTCCGTGTAAGACTTATTGTTGAGCCAGCATGCCCTCATGCATATTCATGGCACGCTGACATCATACCGTTCAACTGCAGCCTCGGAGTAAGACTTATTAAGTCTTACACGGAGGATTTGTAAATCCGGGGGAAATTACATAGCTTGACAAAATCTAATTCCACTAAATGCAGGGCTCCCATATATTATGTGTATTGAAACAGAGTGCTGGCGGAAATTGGGTTACTATTGGCCGAAGGAGAAGAAGAGGGGGAAGGCATGCCCGAAGGAAGGTAAAGGCTAGGACTGTGATAGTGAGGGTCGGAACTTTGAATGTTGGCAGTATGACTGTTATAGGGAGAGAGCTAGCTGATATGATGGACCGAAGGAAGGTTGGTGTATTGTGTGTGCAAGAGACCAGATGGAAAGGGAGCAAGGCTAGGTGTATCGGAGGGGGGTTCAAATTGTTTTATCATGGTGTGTATGGGAGGAGAAATGGCGTAGGGGTTATCCTGAAGGAACAGTATGCTAAGAGTGTTTTGAAGGTGAAGAGAGTGTCTGATAGAGTGATGTTTATGAAGCTGGAAATTGATGGTGTAATGATGAATGTTGTTAGTGCATATGCTCCACAAGTTGGGTGTGCGATGGATGAGAAAGGAAAATTTTGGAGTGAGTTGGATGAAGTGGTGATGACTGTACCCAAGGGTGAGAGACTGGTGATTGGAGCAGATTTCAATGGGCATGTTGGTGAAGGGAACAGAGGGGATGAGGAAGTGATGGGTAGGTATGGTGTTAAGCAAAGGAATGCAGAAGGTCAGATGGTAGTGGATTTTGCGAAATGGATGGATATGACTGTGGTGAATACGTATTTTAACAAGAGGGAGGAGCATAGGGTGACATACAAGAGTGGAGGAAGATGCACACAGGTGGATTATATCTTATGTAGAAGGGCCAGTCTGAAGGAGATTGGAGACTGTAAAGTGGTGTCAGGGGAAAGTGTAGTTAGGCAGCATAGGATGGTGGTTTATAGGATGACATTGGTGTTCAAGAAGAGGAGGATGAGTACGAGGGCAGCACCAAGGATCAAATGGTGGAAATTGAAAAAGGGCAATTGTGAGGTGGAGTTCAGGGAAGAGTTAAGACAGGCACTGGGTGGCAGTGAAGAGTTACTGAATAGCTGGGTAACTACAGCAGAGCTAGTAAGAGAGATGGCTAGAAAGGTGCTTGATGTGACATCTGGAAAGAGGAAGGAGGACAAGGAAACCTGGTGGTAGAATGAAGAAGTACAGGAGAGTATGCAGAGAAAGAGGTTGGCGAAGAAGAAGTGGGATTGTCAGAGAGATGAAGAAAGTAGACAAGAGTATAAAAAGATGAGGTGCATGGCAAAGAGAGAGGTGGTGAAGGCTAAGGATAAGGTGTATAAAGAGTTGTATGAAAGGTTGGACACTAAGGAGGGAGAAAAGGACCTGTACCGATTGGCTAGACAGAGGGACTGAGCTAGTAAAGATGTGCAGCAGGTAAGGGTGATAAAGGATAATGAGGGAAATGTACTCACAAGTGAGGAGAGTGTGTTGAGCAGATGGAAAGAGTACTCTGAGGGGCTGATGAATGAAGAGAATTAGAGAGAAGGTTGGATGATGTGTGGATAGTGAATCATAAAGTGCAGTGGATTAGCAAGGAAGAAGTAAGGATAGCTATGAAGATGATGAAGAATGGAAAGGCTTTTGATCTAGATGACATACCTGTGGAAGCATGGTGGTGTTTAGATGAAATGGCAGTGGAGTTTTTAACTAGATTGTTTAATGAAATCTTGGAAAGTAAGAGGATGCCTGAGGAATGGAGAAAAAGTGTTTTGGTACTGATTTTTAAGAATAAGGGTGATGTGCAGAGCTGTAGTAACTACAGAGGGATTAAACTGATCTGTCACAGTATGAAGTTATGGGAAAGAGTAGTGGAAGCTAGGTTAAGAAGGGAGGTGATGATTAGTGATCAACAGTATGGTTTCATGCCAGGAAAGAGCACTACAGATGCAATGTTTGCTCTGAGATTGTTGTTGGAGAAGTACAGAGAAGGTCAGAAGGAGTTGCATTGTGTCTTTGTGGACTTAGAGAAAGCATATGACAGGGTGCCTAGAGAGGAGTTGTAGTATTGTATGAGGAAGTTGGGAGAGTCAGAGAAGTATGTAAGAGTGGTACAGGATATGTACAAGGGTAGTGTGACAGCTGTGAAGTCTGCGATGGGAGTGACGGATGCATTTAAGGTGGAGGTGGGATTACATCAAGGATCAGCTCTGAGCCCTTTCTTATTTGCAATGGTGATGGACAGGTTGACAGACGAGATCAGACAGGAGTCCATGTGAACTATGATATTTGCAGATGACATTGTGATCTGTAGTGAGAGTAGGGAACAGGTGGAGGAGACCCTGGAGGGGTGGAGATATGCTCTAGAGAGGAGAAGAATGAAGGTCAGTAGGACTAAAACAGAATATGTGTGTGTGAATGAGAGGGAGGATAGAGGAATGGTGAGGCTGCAAGGAGTAGAGGTGGCAAAGGTGGATGAGTTTAAATACTTTGGATCAACAGTTCAGAGTAATGGTGAGTGTGGAAGAGAGGTGAAGAAAAGAGTACAGGCAGGATGGAGTGGGTGGAGAAGAGTGTCAGGAGTGATTTGTGACAGACGAGTACCATTAAGAGTGAAATGGAAGGTCTACAAGAGGGTAGTGAGACCAGCTATGTTATATGGGTTGGAAACAGTGGCATTGACAAAAAGGCAGGGGTCAGAGCTTGATGTGGCAGAGTTGAAGATGTTAAGATTTGCACTGGGTGTGACGAGGATGGACAGGATTAGGAATAAGTATATTAGAGGATCAGCCCAGGTTGGAAGGTTTGGAGACAATGCCAGAGAGGCAAGATTATGTTGGTTTGGACATGTACTGAGGAGGGATGCAGAGTATATTGGGAAAAGATGCTAAGGATGAAGCTGCCAGGTAACAGGCAAAGAGGTAGGCCTAAGATAAGGTTTATGGATGTGGTGAGAGAGGACATGCAGGTGGTTGGTGTGACAGAGCAAGATGCAGAGGACAGGAAGAAATGGAAACAGTTGATCCACTGTGGCGACCCCTAATGGGAGCAGCCGAAAGAAGAAGAAGATTGAATACAGTGAAAATAAACACCCAAATGTCAGTTGTCAAAATGTTGATGACAAAATATCAACAATGCCAAACAAACTTCAACACTACTGCTCATGCACTGAACAATAACCTTGATGCACGCTAAATTAAAGTGAAGAAAATAACAAAAAACATTGCTTTTTTTCAGGTGTGCAATCCCCCCACACCCTCCCACATACCCTGATAATTATATATATTAACTCTGAGGTTGCACAATGTCAGGTAAAAGACATTCCCCAACCCCTGAGATCTTTGGGATGTTACACACCTGTCAACCATCTGCATGGTCAGATGTTGACCAAAGCTACTGTCAGCAACATTCAGTGCTCAACTATATATCACACCCACACACACACACACACACACACACACACACACACACACACACACGTGTATATATATATATATATATATATATATATATATATATATATATATGTATATACACACACACACACACACACACACACACACACACACACACACACACACACACACACACACACACACACACACACACACACACACACACACACCGTCCAGCCTCTAACAAACATGGGATACAAAAGAGCCCTGGACCCAACATTACTAGATACCAATGACCAACCGCAGAGTTTTTTGTCCCCAGACACTATGCACACCAGATCAAGACTTATGTAAGAACAAGACCTTACACAATGAAAGAACAGGCAAGAGGAAGAGGGAGAGGCCAAAACAATTTTGAAATGGGCCCCCTCCCGTTCCCACTGCCAATACCAGGGACTACCCTGAAGGATGCCTTTCAACTTAACAAACTGAACTTTCTCCCTGTTGCATATGAAATTGCTTAGTAAGGGGTTCTCTTTCATACTGGCTCACCGAGCCAGTGTCATCAATGTCCTACTTGCTCTAAGGCTCTTTCCAAGAAAACTCAACTTCAGATACTTACTTGAAGACAAGCACGCTGAAACAACCAGTTTTAACTCCCCATGGAAAAAAGCTTATACAACTCAGTGCTGAAAAATATTCTAAGTGTGTTTCAACTGGTTTGCAATCGAGACATCAGACAAATTATTTCACAAAACAGAAGAGACGAATGGTTTAAATTGTCTCCCTAGGAGCTTACTGCCCTAAAATAACTTAGCAAGGATAAGAGCACAGGTACTGCAGTCATGGAACAAACAAAGTATATCTCAGCTATTAATACTTGTTTACATGATAATGAATTTTACAATTGTGTGTGTTATTCTGGAGTGATAAAACAGTTTACAGGTATTGATGGATTTTTAAATGTTTGTCTTGCTAAAAACAGAATCTCTCCAGATGTACATAAGCAACCCCTGCCTTGGTAAACTTTTCAGCATACCAAAAATCAACAAAGACCAAGACAATCCCCCATTCAGGCTGATTGCTTCCAATAAGAAAACAAAAACTGAAAAAATCTCCAAACTTGTAGACTCTGTACCTATTAGTCACCCTGGATGTGGAATCATTATATTCCTACATCCCCCATTATGAGGGCCTAAAAGTAGTCCACGAATTCCTTCTGAAGGTAGCCAGACTCAGTCCCCAAAGAGCTGAGACCATCTGTGGCCTCATTTCTGTAGTGTTGCACAATACGTTTTTCTACTTTGATGGTCCGATTTTCCAACAACAGAGGGGCATAGCAATGGGCTCCAAAATGGCCCAACATACATGAATTTGGTGCTTAGTGAATGGGAACTGGACAGCCTTTCCTATCTCCCAGGTTTTAACAAAGTCCTACTTTATCATCGCTATATTGATAAAATCATTTTCATATGGGGAGGCTCAAATTCAGAACTGAAAAGTTCATCCAAGATTTATCCCACAGCATCAGCTTCCTCAAATTCACCATTTCGGGAATTGAACATCAAGTCCAGTTCCTAGATGCGAATATCTCTCTGGACAGCAGGACCCAAGAATTCAGGTCCAATATCCACAGGAAAAAGATGTACCACAACAACTTCCTAGACTACACTACCTAACATCCTTTTTTCATGAAGGCTAATGCAGTCCGAGGACAGCTATTCAGACTGCTCCGCCTGGTCAGTGATGACTCCACTTTCCACCTTGAAAGTGCCCTTCTCAGCAAGTTGTTTGTAGAATGTAACTACCCCTTCAGTCTAGTAGAGGAAAATCACTAGGAAGTCAGCTCTCACTGACACTTCAGATTCCTGCCTATCCTAAAATCAGGCTTCCTTGCCAAATCCAGTAGTGAGATCAAACAGGATCTTACCCTCAGCTTCCCATTCTCAATCATCAGAGACATGTTTCAAATCAGGAACATTATCACTAGAAATTGGGACATCATCTCTCAAAATCATTGGAGACCTTCCTGCCTTTTGTTTAAAAAAACACTACTCTCCATACAGTGTTTAAACTAAGGGACCCCCTTTTTTTTCTTTATCCCCCCAAGTGATCCCCAGCTGGTGGGCTGGTTCTGATCTGGTTACTGTGTAGCCTGCAAATGCATTTACAAGGGGCGGGGGTCACTGCACTTTTCCACACATCAACTATGCTGTACGGAGCAAAAGATTTTTTGCTTGCAACAGCAGGTCGATGGTTTATGCAGCCATATGTGCCACCTCTGGATCGGGTCATTCTATGTCAGAAAGACATGCAGAAGGTTATCAGACAGAATAAAAGAGCACAGTGCTGCAATTAGAAACTGAGACCTCCACAATGCCTTAGGCAAACATAGCACCATCTGCAGAGCATTTCTACAGTTCCTTTTTTTTGTTATAGACACAGTCCTACCCTTCGTAGGTGACTGTGAGGTCCTAGAACTCAAATGGCAATTGTGGTTAAAAGAAGAGATTCCCCCCGGTCTTAATGAAAATCTCAATATCAGATGTGCTTTGAGGTGGTACAAGTAACCTAACTCCACCCACCTCCTGCCTCGACCTATCAATCCACTTACCTTTCCCCTCCACTGGAACACTGTTGATTACACACCTCGTACACCAGATTGTTGGCCAGTACCCTTTATGTTACCTGACTGGTCAAAACCCTTGATAATGTCATATACCTAAGGAAACTCATTTCTGTAACACAACAACTCCTACACAAGATAGGTTACCTACAACTTTCAAAGATCAACTAAGTTACTTGATTGGATTAAACTCAGTCTACAACTCTATACTTTATCTGTATAGGCTAACGAAGACTGATGATTGACATGTTATAATGTATTTATTAGAGTTTATTATTTACTTTGCTCATTTTCTGATGAAGTTCCTAAGATATTAAAGAACAAAAGCACTGAAATACCTGTTTTGCATCATTCCTTCACCACATAGAAGTGTTTTTCATTTTATATATATATATATATATATATATATATATATATATATATATATATATATATATATATATATATATATATATATATATCTACAGAGAGAGAGAGAGATAATGAGAGTCAACTCTGTAAAATAAATTAAAAAAAAACAGAAATTCTGGAACCATGAAAGTAGCTTTACTATCTCACGACAAATTGTATAATACAATACAATGAGTTTCAAAAGCTTTTGTTATCACTTCATCAGATTGTTACACTTCAATTCTAAACCCAAAACCAAACACACACACACACACACACACACACACACACACACACACACACACACACACACACACACACACACACACACACACACACACACACACATATATATATATATATATATATATATATATATATATATATATATATATATATATACATACACACACACACACACTAAAAACAAAATGATCGCACAATCCAAACTTCAGTTAAGACACAAATAAAAACAATTAAAACATCATCACCTAAAGTGTCTGCTCTTTATAACTAGCTTCATACTTTGTCCATTTAAACCTGGTAATTCATTTTCTCTAATTATATTAATCCACTAATATTCTCTTTTTTCAGTTTCAAGTTTTATGTCATCCCCCTTACCCTCTCATATACTATACTTAGAATAATAAACTTAAAATGACATCCCTCATTCTCCTCTGCATGTTCGTATAGGGCATTATTGCTTACATACCTCCTTATACCTGAGAGGTGACTACTTAGTCTTTCCTTTAGTTTTTGATTTGTCTTTCGTATATAAAATGAGATACATTTCTGACATGTCGCTAACACTATATATATATATATATATATATATATATATATATATATATATATATATATATCACATTATTAGTATCACAATCAGCATGCATTTTCAAATCTATCTCCTTCTGCATAATTGGATGATAAATTACCTCAACTTTATTTGTATATTTACAAAAACTGCATTTATAACATGGCTACATACCTATACATAAACTTCATCTTTTTCTTGTAGCATAGATTTTGTTTAAAATGTAACATTCTTTTATACTTAGATCTAGGTATGAATCATGTACATGGTGTGTAAAGATCAGCATAAGGATGCATTTCACATTGTGACCTGCCCAACTGAAAGGAATATTAGGGGCATACAAAAAAAAAAACCTTCAGCAGTCATGCATGATGACCATTTGACAACTGGGCCTTCCTAGCCATTGCTTGAATAATGTAATTATATTGCCAATAAAATAGTCCCACCAAGAAAGGGAAACAGTCTATACGGTTACATTAGGTGATAGAACAGATGAAGAATTGACACCAGTAGGATTAAATGGTCAGGTGGGGTGCCTTCTGTGCGGAGTCTGCATGTCCTTCCTGTGGTTGTGTGGGTTTCCTCTGAGTGCTCCAGTTTCCTCCCACATCTCAAAGACATGCTGTAGGTGGATTGGACACTTTAAATTGGCCCTAGGTGTGCATGTGCGTGCCTTCTGTGGAAGGTTGGGTGCCGGGTTGGCAACTCGACACCGTAAAACTCGACTGCCAATCATGAGCGGACAGGTGATACGCTGTGTTTCCCTAACCAGGAAAAGCCGAAAGAAGAAGAAGGATTAAATGGTCAGCTGACAGGGAATAAAAAACTCTCTCTGTTCATCCTGGATCCTTTATCCCTTGGGGAAACCTGTTGACTGACGATGACAACTCTGTGTTTATCCCTTATATACCATTCTGATAATGCACTTTGACAACCTTATTCATTCATTTACAGTACATCTCTTTTTCTCAAGTAACTACCAGTCAAGCATAAACCATATTAATTGTTTTCAGAATTGTAGCCTTATTGTAGCTGTTGTATCTTTGGGCACTTTCCCTAGCTGCTGTTCTCAAAGAATTTAACTGCATGTTGTTGTTAAAATGCAGCAAAAGGCCTTATTGTTTACCTCCTTATTCAAATAGTTTGCCCAGCTTTGAGCCAGAGTAGTATTCATGCTGTTAGTCTCTTCAACTTGTTATTTTGCCTTGGACTACGGCCTATGGTTTGTTAATATTAAGTATATATATATATATATATATATATATATATATATATATATATGGGTCTACTTCGTTTGTACGAAGTTTCAGTACTTCGAAACCCACTTGGTCGAGACCAGTTGTTCGAAGTGCTGAAACTTCAAAAACGAAGTATGGAGATCACAATACAGCATGGAATGGGAATATTCCCTTTTCCTCACTGTAGTGCGATCTTGGAGTTGGTATATTTAAGTAGGGGGTATGTGGGGGGTGCAGGGGTGCTTACCCCCCTGCAAGACATGTTTTCTGTGTTTTTTTTTCAGTCAGCCGATCTAGCAACTAGTCTTCATTGAAAGTGCACTTTCTTTGAAATGCACTTTCGCTGAAGTGGGCATCTACTTTGTTCGATGTAACGTATTTTCAAGCAAAGTAGATCCAGAGATATACATATATATATATATATATATATATATATATATATATATATATATATATATATATATATACATTTGCTCAGTTTATTGAATATACACTGCTGTTGATTATAGGTGTCATTATAATATCTTGACTGTAACAGATTGTGCACTGCATATTTACTAAATATTATTTTACATCCATTTTTTATTATGATATGGTACTGGACTTTAGTAAATAACATTATTTATGGTCATGATTCACACTAAATGTGAAGAAACTGAAAAAAGAAAAACAAAATTACTCTTTCTAAACACATAGTTTTGCCATATTCTTTAGTGCCTGGCAGATGGCTGAATTAATTAATGATACTTAAAATGTTTCAGAAAAGCAGTAAATTATTTCACATAGCTAAGCAGAAATAAAAGAGCGGTACTACTTGTTTGCTTCATGAAATTTATTGCACATCATCAGACCAGGATCATAAGTGTAGGATGGGCTGTGCATTTGTTTTTAATTTTATTTATTTATTTTTTGTGAGCAATGATCACTTCTCTTCGAAAAATAAACAACTAATTGCAATGCACAGCATGTGATGAAATATATGCATTGCAAGTTGTTAATAACGTTTTCTTCATTCAGCATTAGGATAGTGGATTCTTGCCTATAATCCTTCCTTGTTATGCTTGCAGCGCTTTTTCCTTTCTCTGACATTGATATCCAAACAGAGAAACTCTTTTTTTTTTAGTATCAATATGCTTGTTACTCTCTCCACCATTAGTACATACTAGAGTATGCATTGTGTTAAGACATCATATCCACTGTGAAGACAACACAATTAGCCTTCACAGTGCCAGTGAATGGATTAAAATGTGTCACTACCAGCACAAATTAGCTAAACGTATTTGCAAGTATATTCTTTAAAAACATAGAGTAGGTATGTGTCATCCAAACTTCCCACAAGTTCATTATATTGCATAGAAATAAATAAATGAAGACTTAACTCCCCAATTATTATCACACACCCCATAGAAAATCAGTGCTAGTGCAGCTTCC
The DNA here is from genome assembly GCF_019279795.1 of Protopterus annectens. Lineage (NCBI taxonomy): Eukaryota > Metazoa > Chordata > Ceratodontiformes > Protopteridae > Protopterus > Protopterus annectens. The sequence continues at coordinate 14,293,688 of NC_056738.1, read as the reverse complement.
ATTTGCATTTTGTGCAGTGATTCATGTTCTGTTGGCTTTTACTTTTCTCCTCAGTTGTGCATCCATGGAGTTATTGAATAACGGGATCGGGAAGTACCCCCCCATTTCTGTGATGGGTTTCACTGAGCTGAAACTTTGATTGTTGTTCTTCATCTTGTTGAAACATCAGATACTTTAAATGCATAAAGCTTATAGGGATTGCATGTTGCACCTCAATAATACAGGTGTCTTCAGCCATGAATGAGTTAAATAGTGAAGTCTAATAATGCATCCACAGGTATGAAAGGGTTAAACAGGGAAGTCCAATAATGTGCAAGTCTAATGCAATCAACAGGGGGAGAAATATGACTTATACAGTTTGTTTAGATTTGCAGTGTGTTGTTCTGTTTGCAATGGATATCCTATTCATGCCGATTACATCTATAGTTTGAAATATGTGTAGACTGTATTGCTTAGACATGGAATACGTAATATAGTTCAAATGATGCTGTCTGCATTCACTTAAATTATGGCCATTACCAGCAATAAATAAATAAATAAAATAAATAAATAAATAAACCCTTTCTTCACTGCTGCAGACATTTAATCACATACATTATTGTGCACATATATTACCACACATCTGGCAGCTAAAGTACAATCATTTTATTGCAAATTAAAATGCTGTTTGCATAAATGCACTTTAAGAGAATGACCTGGTTCTCCCAGCTCTTAGCAACATTAGATTGTAATGTGTGAAGTGATGAAAGGACATTGTTCACTGGCTGGATACCATGGGGAGGGAGGTCACAGCAAGCCTGCTATTAAAGTGCTGCAGACAAGAGGGAGAGAGAGAGAGAGAGAGAGAGAGAGAGAGAGAGACAGAGTGCATGTCTGCATGTTAAGGATATACTAGCAGCAAGAGAGGCAGCTGCTGAGCCCTATTTATCCCAATTTAGGAATGCTGAAGAGTAATGTTTTTGGTATACCTAGGTGTCAGGATATCACAAGGACTTCTGTGCAAATAGGCCTTCCTGCTTTGCAATCAGTTATGGAGTATGCATTTCTGGTTCTAATTTCAGATGTTTGTAACAGTGCTATATCTTTAGCATACTTCATATGCATCCTCTCATACATGCATACAGACAGACACACACACAACAACACACACACACACACACACACACACACACACACACACACACACACACACATGGATATATACAGTGGGGAGCCACACCCATGTTGCCTACCCTCGAGGTGATGGCATATTAATTAGCTGGCCAGCTTGTTCCATTGAATTTCACCTCTCTGTGACATTACAGAGATAAATAGGAATACGCTCAAGGAATATGTGCTTGTCATTACAAATTTACATGAGTTTGATTTGAGTAGTAAAAGAATGAGACACGTAGGATGTATTAACACATTCATTATTACCTGTTTTGCATGACATCTAGTGCTTGCACAAACCCATTGTTGCTATTTGGAATTATTATGATTTTTATGCCTTTTTCCCCAAATACTGTAGGTGCATTGTGCTCTCGGTGGAGGGGGGGGTTGATGTATTGCTACAATTAATAATGATGGTTGTTTGCAAGGGACATTCACAGATGCAATATGTAATTCAGGGATGCATATGTGGTAATGAGACTGGGCCTGTTTGATGTTTCAGACATGAAAGATAGCTAATAACACGCAAGGCATGGTTGACTGACTCCTCTTAGGTGCCTTCCCTATGCCTATTATGGTGGGATCTGGTTTAATGGTGATGGAGGTAGAGGCTACAGAGGTACAAGTGGACTCTCTCTGGAGCACCTCTTAGGGGAATTGTGCATTGTCAATGGTACATTGAAGCATTTGTCAGCACAACAGAACATGAACCATTTGATTATAGAGTTAGTGCCTGTAGGGTAGCAGCCTAAGTTTAAGATCTACTTCTGTACTGACACTTTGGAATATCAGGCCTGTAATGGGACATGTAGGCTTACCAGTCCTGTTATGCTGGCTTGTTCCATACAGAGCATGACCTGTGTGTGGATCAGTCTCATGTTAATTGAGGATGTGGACAATCTCCTGTTGCACTCTGTGAATGTAACCTTTGCCAACTAAAATGATGAGTGTTTATTATTGACCCCCTTCTATGTAACATTCCCTACTTGATTTGTGTTACTCAGCTTGTTCTGTATGCATCCTTCTATTTGTATACATTACAAAAACTGCACCACATATGATGTAGTCATGAGTGTTTAAAGTAGTGATGTATGACACAGCAGGGTGTAACAGGCATTATTCCAATACTTTATTTGCATGCATAAGCTTACTTTTAGTGTTCTCTGTAGTTTTCTGCTACACATTGCCAAATGACTAGTGCTAGGGCATAATATTTTATCTATCTCTTGTATGCTTCTGTTACCCCCTCATCATCTTCTTCCTCCCACTGAAATTCTGTTGCCATTGTTGGGACTATGGAGGTAGAGCTCCAGTTTCATGCTGTAAAGCATGATACCCACAGTGACCATCTGAGATGTTTCCTCACACAGGTAATGGAAAATATCCTTAGATATTTCCAAGAACTAGAATCATCATTTTAGCAGTCCAAAGTACACAGTGATTCTTTGCTCTTATGTGCTGGTTCACATCTTTAAATCTCTCTTCTGTGGATATTTGACAGTTGAAGGTTGGTGTTATTCATAGACTATTCATTGATTGTTACCAGGATAATGACCCAGGGGTCTTTTCTTAGCCTAGCCTATTTTTCTCAAAAGATTAATGATGTCATGCACCCAATTAGGACATTGAGGGCCAGCCATTTATAAGCTGCCATAAGGGACATGGGTGTCAGGCCCAGTTTAAATTTCCTATTCCACATCAACTGGTCTAGGTTGAGCTTATAGGTTCATAGGTTCATAGGTAGTTACTAGGCTATTGGCCCAAGGGCCTACATAAGCCTAGCCAACAAGGTTCTCTGGCTTATGCCACCCAAGAAAGTTATTTTCCTGTGCCACTGTCGAGCAGATTCACAGAAGTGATCCCGGGGTGTATTTCCTATTTCCCATCCACTCATCAAGATTTTTCTTGAAGAGTGCTGATGAAGAACTTTGCTTGACATAGATGGGTAGCCTGTTCCAGAGTATGGGAATTCTCTGGGACAGGAATCTATCCCTCCAGGATGTCCTGTTTATTGTGGTGACAAGGTTTAGGTCCCTAGAGTGTGTAGCTTGGAGGGATTGGGATTTCTTTAGGTGTAGCATGTCCAACAGCTCTGGGTTTGACATAGCTTTATATGTTAGGCAGAGATCACCTCAGAGGCGATATGCTACGGAGTAAAGCTGGAGTTTTTTTGAGGTGGTCAGTGTAGGGCATTTGTTTGAGGCTAGTAATCCTCTCTGAGGTACTTCTGTGGCCTTTCCAGCTGCTGCAGATGTCTTGTGAGGTACATTCCAAAAGGGGCATTGTACTCTATAATGGGTCTAATGAGTGTCGAGTAGAGGGGAGCAATGACCTCTTTTTTCCTGGATGAGAACCCTTTTATGATGAGGTGTGCCACGTAGAAGGACTTCCTGACTACTGTGACGATGTGACTATCAAAGGAGAGACTACTGTCCACCTGGGTCCCAAGGTCTCTTATCATGCATTCAGTGTTAAGTAGATTGCTGCCTATGTGCTTAAATTGGATAATAGATTAACTCAGCTTCACAAAAATGGGAAGCCTGTTTCATAGTAGGGGCAGTCTCTGGGACACTTGTTTGTCTCTCCAGTGTGTTCTGATTCAGCCACAGACAAAATTTAGGTCCCTAGACCTTGTACTTCTGGTACTGTTTGACTTACAAATATGCAGGAGATTCATAAGTGTCTGGTTTGCAGATGCCTTGTAAGTCAGGCATAGATCACCCCTAAGCAGTCTATAGGAGACTGAGTTGAGGTAAAGGGCTCTAAGGTGCTGTTTGTAAGGCAGGTTTGTTACACTTTGTATTCTTTTTGTAAGGAACCTATGAGGTTGGTCTAGTTGCTACATATGCCTAGTTGGGTATATATTGAAAGGAGCATTGTACTCTATGACTGGTTTGATAAGGGAAGAGTACAGAGGGATATTGACCTCTTTGGACCTAGATGCTACTCCCTTACTTATAAGTTGTGCACCATAAAAGGATTTCCTCACCACTGTGGCTACATGATGGCTGAAAGTAAGGCCACTGTCTAAGTACATACCCATATCCTTGACCACTGGATCGACTCTTAGGGGTGCATTATCAAAATGGTAATTATCCACTATTTTCGACTTTCCAAAGGGTACAAGTATGCATTTCTTTGCATTGAGTTTAAGACCATGGCTTTGGCACCATTTATTACCAAGAGATAGGCCTTCTTGAAGAATGCTAGTTTCTGCAGAGAAGTCACTGATAACCCCCAGCTTGCAATCATCTGCAAACTTAGTCAGCATTAACCTACAGAATCTGCTTCCATTTCAGCAAAATAGATGCCAAAATGGAACAGGCCCAGTACAGAGCTTTGGGGAACTCCACTAGTGATTGGCCTCTTAGTGGAGGTGGTGTCACCTATTTTGACCTCTGTCTTATCAGTGAGCCAGTTGTATCTAGCAGGTGATAAAAGGGTTTATACCTAAATTAATGGGCTTGTCTATAATGTCTGAGTGGGGTATTGCATCAAAAGCCTTGACCAGGTGGACGTAAGATGTGTGCACAGTCTTGCCTCATCCATTGCTTTGGTAAGACTCTCAGAGAAGTCCACAAGATTTAATAGGCATAGCCTTCCCCTAGCAAAACCAAACTGTGATGGGTCCAGTGTTTGCAGGTTACCTATGTCCTCATTTATCATGTCCATGATGATTCTTTTCATGGTCTTACATATGAGGACGGTCAGACTTATGGGCCTGTAGTTACCCAGCTCCGTGGTTGAATCTCCTTTATGCAGGGGAATGACTGTAGCCATCTTTCACTTCTTGGGCATAAAACCTGACTATAGGGTACAGTTGAAAAGTGATTCAAGTGGACTAGAGAGGTCATGTTTCATGCTTTTTAGTAAGCATCCTGAGATGCTATCGGGGACCATCAATGCAGTGCTTTTGGCCTTGGAAAGTGCATTGATAACCTGTTCACTAGTAATGGTTGGGGGATTGTGGCATGTGGTATTTCCTTTAGACTATTGTGAGGGAGTGGGGGGAGAAATTTCAGCTGAACCTGTCAACCAAATGGTTAGCAATGGCCTCTAGTTCAGTATGGGTGATGCCATTTACAGTAAGTTCTGTGCATGGCTATGTATTTCATCTGAGATTAAGGATATATCTGTAGAAAATTTTGTGGTTGTTCTTTGCCTGAGAAGCTATGTTTTCTTCAAATGTAGGGATTTGTTACTATTACAGTTGGCCAATATTTAGTTGTTTTGTTTTGTAACTGACTGATATTGTGATTCCACCAGGGTGGCTTGTCTTTTTGTGGGCACAGCTCACTCCATATACCTATCAATATGGATGTACTGAGATTTTGTAAATAGCTCAGCATATACTATAGTGTTAACTGTATGTGGGTTGCTTGGAATTTAGTCAAGGTGTCAGTAGAGAGCGGTTAGCCTTGAAATAGTTCTTAAAGATTTTTGGTTTTGCTGTGTCCCGGATTTAATTTTCATTTTAAGCAGTGCTGTCTTATGGTCAGTTTTGATGAGAGAAGACATTAAATTGGTGAGGAACATCATTCCCCCATGTTCAGGAGTACAAGATCAAGGAGTGGGTCTTACAGAATTTTATTATGAAATATAACTTTATGGATGAAACCAAACATTACGTTTTCAACCCAATGAACTTTCTGGCATTTTCCTCCAATATTTGTTTCAGTGTTTATTGGCATTCCATAATTTTAATTTGTTTTAGAATCAGGCATCTAAACCTAATGGCTGAACATGCATGTAGCATATTGTCATTTATATATCATTCACTAATCTTCCAGAAATGTCATAAGAATCTTCATAGAATTGTAAGGGGCTGGCAATAGTTGCCACAGATGGTATAGCATTTTGATCTCTGTGCAAATTGTTTTAGTATCCAGTCATTTTTATACATTTATGGATCTTCAGGCATTATCTAAAGGCTTCTTTTGCATTTCACAGCAGCAGCAGCTTCTTAATAAGTCTTGTTTGATGAAAGCACATTGAAATTTTATTAGTAACATTAATGACCTATGGTATGTTATAGAATAAATGTACTACTTGTTGTTTAATGAGCACAGAAGTTTGGAAATAAAAATCGCTGTGTATAGGCTAAATTCACAATTCAAGGTTCCTTATTAAAACCGCAAAGGTCCACTTACCCAAATAGGGAAACGTCAACACGTATTCATCGAACCATGAAAACAATGATCATCCTGAAGCGCGAAATCCGAAATGTCGAATCGTCATGGATGGCCCATCTGTGGTATAGCTCCATAAGGTAAGTGTGCGATAGTTACGGACCTTAGGGTTAGGGTGCGGGTTAAGGTAAGTGCATAGATAGTAATGTATGTAAGGTTTAGTGTAGGATTAGAAGTAGGGTTTTGTTAAGTGTATGTGTGTGAATTATTTATTTTGTTTGGGTATAGCTCCTTAAGGTAAGTGTGCAATAGTTGCGGACCTTAGGGTTAGGGTGCGGGTTAAGGTAAGTGCATACATACATAATCCCAAAGTTCCTCTAGACTAAGCCCCTATACTCCTGCACCTTTATGCACCCAAACTCTAGCTATGATTTTAGCAGGCTCTAACTTCACTGTATGGATGAAAATATTGAAAAGTTATCAAAAAAAAAAAAAATCGTTTAATTTTTATTTTTGCTGTTTTTTCTTTAGCATTTGATGTGTCCTTCGCGAATTCTTGCTGCATGTACATTCTATTGTAAATTTGTATTTTCAATGTTCTTACTGTGTGTACATTCTATTGTAAATATGCATTTACAATGTTCTTACTGTGTGTACATTCTATTGTAAAATTGCATTTGCAGTGTCTTACTATGTTTTCTTGCTGTGTGGATTATCATTGTATTCTTCTTACACATTATATTGTTGTACTGCCTTGGAGCTTTTCTCCCCGGGCCTCCACTGAAAATGGGTTCTTCTTGGCCCAGTGGACTTCCCTGGTAATCAAACTGAAATAAAATAATAAAATAAATAAATAAAATACATGGTAGTATATGCAAGATTTACTTTAGGGTTAGAAGTAGGGTTTTGGTTAGTGATATGTATGTGGTTTATTTATTTTGTTTGGGTAGGTAGTATGTAGCGGGCGGTGGGGTTGGACAACTATGACATTTCGAGATTTTGAATTTTGCGGTTTAGGGCATTCGGTGTATTTGCGGTTTGCGTAATATGCGTTGATGTTTATGTATTCGGTGAATAGGACTTTTGCGGTTCTAATATAGACCCCAATTCAATTCTTTAAGAAGCCCTTAATTTGGCAAAATCATACAAAATACATGCCTGTGCTGGTGGCATAGACGGATAAAGCCCAGACTGCAACCTGTGTGACCCAAGTTCAATTAACAGCTCAGGTAGTTGATGGTACAACCAGGGAGGATGAGTGTGGAACAGATAGTGGCCCTGGCCAGCTCATGCTGCTGGTTTGGCAGTACAGCCTCTACTGGTGAGTAGACACATGTGAGGATGCAAGGAGCTGGTGCAAGGAAGATGTGGGCATAACCACCCAAGCCATTGATGATATCCCTGTCAGTACATGTGCAGGAGCATATACACATGGACAACAGGGCATAGGCAGTCCTTGGACTGATGCAAGTGCTCACATCACCACAAGGGAGGGATTCAGACATTATAATAAAAAAGAATGTCCTCATAACCTTAATGCCAACAAGGGCACATCCAACTCTAATGCTGACTTGTATGACACCCCTCAGACACTACTTGTCTTAGT
>NC_056738.1:14275801-14283301 GCF_019279795.1 Protopterus annectens | reverse complement strand
ATGAACTCTGACTCTACTACAAGAGGAGAAAGAGGTCAAAGGTTGGAGGGACATGGAGAAAGACAACTACAAGTCATTTCAGCAACAATGAGTATAGCCAAGTGTGACGCCTTTGCACTAGCCCAGCAATCAAGGAGCCTCAACCCTCACCACTAACACCAATGAGGGGTGTCCATATAGTGAAAGGATAATAAATACACACACAGTAAAGGACAATTTCCCTTAAGAGCACACCGAGATCACAGTCAGTCTGGGGCTGGTTTCTCCCTTTCTCTTCAGGTCCCCAGTAAGACTCCCCACTGGCACAGCTATAGTGTCCAGATCTCAGCCTAGTGGTCAAGCTAAAACCTCCAGCACCCTCTCTGTCCAACCAGTGCTTCATGTCACTGCCCAAGTAGCTGACACACACAGACAGACACACAGACATGCACACACACACACACACACACACACACACACACACACACACACACACACACACACACACACACACACACACACACTTTGAGACAAGAGTTATATGCAACCACACAGACACTCCTGGGGAAGGCTGGCACAGGTTCACCAGCTGTGCCCCTTTTCTGCCCAGTCTAAAAGGTAGTACCAGCTGCCACCACCCACTAATATTGGCTACTCAAAGGCCCTTCTGAAAGGGTGTCCAATTATTACTGTGCAATATTATTATCTAAATGGTAAGTGTGACTGAACAGTCAAGGCTTATTAGAGTGACTTGGTACAGTATCACTATATACATGCAATGTACTCTAGAGTTTAAATTAACTCTACATAAAACAGCCACAGTTGAAAGGTTTTAAAAATATTTAATAATAAATAATAAATTTGTGGCAATGCCTCCTGCCTAGCAGTTCCACCATGTAGTTAACATCACTTACCTTTCTTACCACCTTGTAGGGTCCCTCCCAAGCTGCTTGCAGCTTGTTGTGTCTGACAGGAATGAGAACCATTACTTGCTGCCCCACAGCATACTGTCTAGCTCAAGCATTCCTGTCATACAACACCTTTTTCTGTTGTTGGGCTTCTGCCAGGTTCTCCTGGCCCAAACCCGTGAGTTCCCTGAGCCTTGTCCTGAGGTTTAGGACATATGCAACAACAGACTCCTTGTGAGATTCACACTCACCTTCCCACTCATCTCAAATTAAATCTAGAGATCCCCTCACCCTATGCCCATACAGCAACTCAAAGGGTAAAAAACTTGTGGATTCCTGGGGAACCTCTCTGTAAGCAAACAACAGATGGGACAGATATTTGTCCCGCTCTTTCTTAAACTGGTCTGCAAATGCCCGTAGCATGGACTTGATTGTAGAGTTTAACCACTCAACAAGACCATTAGTCTGGGGATGGTAGGGGATGGTCTTCAGGTACTTCACCCGCAGTACTTCCACAGACAAGTCAGCAGATCTGATATGAAATTGGCACCTCTGTCAGTCAGTATTTCTTTTGGGAAACCTACCCTGCTGAAAATCTCTAACAAAGCATTTGCCACCTTTTCTGTCTCAGTGGAGGACAACGCCACTGCCTCAGGGTATCTTGCAGCATAATCTACTACCACTAGGATATACTTTTTCCCTGTGGAACTCAGAGGCCCCACAATATCCATAGCTATCCTCTGAAATGGCTCCTCAATCACAGGCAAAGGCATCAAAGGAGCTTCCACTTTGTCTCTTGCCTTGCCTACCTTTTGGCAGTGCTCACAGGTCCTGCAGTACCCTGTTACATCTCTGGAAATTCCAGGCCAATAAAATTTCTGCATAATACATCTCTTTGTAAGTTTTCTGGCCATATGAACTGCAAAGAGAACATCATGGGCTATGGCTAGAAGTGCCAGATGGTAGACGCTAGGCACTACCAACTTCTGTACCCTCTCACCTTCTAGCCCTCCCTCAAGGGTCTACTCTCTATACAGTAACCCTTTGTCCCAGTATACAGATTCCCCCTTCCCTTGAGAATCAGGTGCCTTACTAGCTACCTGCCTCATACCTTGCAATGTAGGGTCTGAGAGCTGAGCCTGACTCACTCTCTCTTTGTAACCATTTCCAGCTCCCCTTCCACAGGAAGTCTGGCATCCTCTGACAGTGGTGCCTCACTGTCAGCCTGGGTACTACTACTCACCTCTACCTTTGCAGTACCTCTGTTCAAGGGAACATCAGTACCCACAAGCAGCTGTGGCTCACCTTCAGTTTCACTGCTACAGAGTAGCTCCCTCCCTGAAGTAACCACCTCACCAGTCCTGGCTGCAAGTATGCAGTCTGTCTAGGTCTCCTCCAGGCTATCAGACCCACATGCTTGTCTCCTAGCCTGACTGCGTGTAACTGCATAAGCACATGATAATGCTTCCTCCAAATCCTTCCCTATCAGGACATTTGCAGGATGGTAGTTTGGTACCCTTGTTGTCACAAGACAACCTACTATTGGCATTTTGTCTTTCCCACTTACTGGCTCTCTCACCATTTGTTCCAAACCTTGCCTCTGTGGACATCTGTATGCCACATGGTCCCTCTGGTTGCATTCAAAACATTTAACCCTAGATGTGTACCTGGACTAGTGACTTCCCCTGCTACTGGCAGATTCTGTTGGGGCAGTCTGTACAGCCCACCATGGGTTCCTTTAGATCCACGAGCAGTAACGGGAGCCCCCTTCCTGTGCAGGGATGCTCTGCTTGCTAGGTATAGGTCTCCCTTCTTCCCCAACTCATTTGAAGTAGCACATTGTCTATCAGTTAACCAGATCCTCATGTTCTCAGGCAAAGTGCTAAGGGCTTGATCCCTCACCAAAAGGTCTGCCAGCCCTTCAAAAGTGGTGACCTGACATCCACTCACCCACCTATGAAAATAAGTATTCAGTTTAGCAACATATTTACACACACGTTCATCTGCCTTTCGTCTATGCTCACAAAACCTTTTCCTATACATTTCAGGTGTTATCTTAAAACATTCTAACAAGTGATTTTTAACAGCAGTATAATCAAAATATTCACAATCAGCAAGTTAAGACAACACAGTTACAACTTTACCATGGTGTAAGGGGGTCAAGAACCATAGCCAGAGCCTTTGGTTAACATCATACTGTTTACATACCCTCTCAAACATATGAATGAAACTATCAAAAATTTTCCCCTCTTTAAACTGCTGAAGAAATTTACTGACCTTTTGTGCTTCTGGGGTCCAGTTACTCCCTTCCCCATTACCTCCATGACTCTGACAAAGAGTCAGCATCTCCCACTCATGCTGCCTCTGCCTCTCCTTTTCCTCAGCTTCCATGCATAGCAGTTTCCCATTCTCCCCAGCCTGCAGACATCTCTGTCTCTCAGCTGCTTCTATTTCCAAATGCCTGGCTTTCAACTCAAGTCTCTTTAGCTCCAGATGGATTTTTAAGCCCTGTGCAGAAAGGTTGAGCTGTCCATTCTCTGGGGGTGGTACATCTCCACTGCCAGTCTGATCATCCTCCTGGTTGCTGTTTTCTGATGCAGCTGTGACCAAAGCTGCAATCATGTCTGCCTTAGGTTTCCATGCACCGGTCCCCCTAGCCTGGCACATCTCAGCCAGCTGGCTCCTTGTCAGCTTTCCATACTCCTCTGCTAACATGCTGTCTGCTCTCCCTGACTAACTAAGCTAACAAACAAAATAAAACAATTGTGATCTGAACTGCACGGCTGATTTAGAGTACAAAACACCTTCAGTGATCACTGTACACAAGCTACAGGAATTCACTCTACCCACACCACTACAAGCTAATTAGTATTTGCCAACCAATTAATATGTGGTGTGGATATCCCACCACTGCCAAACAATTAATATGTGATGCCTGTGTATTAGCCCAGCAATCAAGGAGCCTCAATCCTCACCACTAACACTAGTGAGGGGCATCCATATAGGGAAAGGATAATAAATACACATACAGTAAAGTACTATTTCTCTTAAGTGCACACAGAGATCACAGTCAGTCTGGCGCTGGTTTCTCCCTTTCTCTTCAGGTCCCCAATAAGACTCCCTACTGGCACAGGTATAGGGTCCAGATATCAGCATAGTGGGCAAGCTAAAACCTCCAGCACCCTCTCTGTCCAACCAGTGCTTCATGTCCCTGCCCACATAGCTGACACATACACACTTTGAGATAAGAGTTTATACAACCACACAGACACTCCTGGGGAAGGCTGGCACAGGTTTTCCAGCTGTTCCCTTTTTCTGCCCAGTCTAAAAGGTAGTACCAGCTGCCACCACCCACTAATATTTATCAGCTACTCAAAGGCCCTTAAAAGAGTGTCCAGTTATTACTGTGCAATATTATTATCCAAATGGTAAGTGTGACCTAACAGTCAAGACTTATTTGGAGTGACTTGGTACAGCATCACTATATACATGCAATGTACCCTTAGAGCTTAAATTATCACTACATAAAACAGCCACAGTTGAAAGGTTTAAAAATATTTAATAAATAATAAAAACACAAGACAATACTTCTTACTACACAGTGCTAGGCAAGAGTTCAGAGATCACAGAGAAATACTTAAAATAATGCAGTAGCAAAAGTTCTGACATCTCAGAAAAACAAACTAGTCTAATCTTCCTATTTTCTAGCTATATCTAAGAGAAAACACAATTCTAAAATAAACTTATATAAAAAGCAAAGCAGTGCTGGTGATGTTGGATGTTCTCAAGACAAAATGCTCAAAGCTCTCTGATTCTCTCTTTAAATTGATAAAACAGAGCTGCTTCACATGACATCATTCTTCACACTTCTCTTTGTTCCCAGGCTAACAGAAACTACATTTACGTTCTTTAAACTTGGTCAGAAACCAGAGCAATAAAGGACATTTATACATGCAAATTCTAGCCATTAACTCTGGTCTTAAAACAATAGGCAGGATGCCTCCCTCTAAACATATTGGCTCCGAATTTTGACGTCAAAGAATTGATTTATCAGCTTTGTTACAGCAGAGTGCACTGTTGTTACAATTTTGCAGTTCAATATCCAATGCAGTCTTTTCACATTTAAGAAAATAAGCCTGTGGCTTACATTATTATTTACAAATGACAGAATTATCTACAAAATTCTATCTGGGTAGGCTGGCAGCCTTCACCTATCTTCACACCAAGCAAGCGTGGTTTGCTTAGGTTTCTTCTGTTTACTTAGTGTCAGCAAGAGATTTGATACTGGCTTTTGTGTCTAACATAGAAATTAGGAACACTATTTGTAGCATGCAGGGCATAGCATTAATGCATAGTTATCTAAACTTTATACACAAAACTGTTGTGACTAATGGACAAATAAATATGCCCCGGTGGTGATGAAGGCTTGGCAAATCATGATAACAGTGGATACTACCTAACAAAGACTTAAACCTGAAATGTTCAGTTCCCCAGATCAGATAACGCTTGTGTAACTGTAATATGATATTAATATGAAGAGTAATGGAGCATAAAAAACATTTACAACGAGGCTATATTAAAACTTAGAAATGGTAACATCTGCATAAAATGTATGCTGCTGTTGTCAACATTTGTATATGCCTGCTTGTGATTCATTCTGAAAACTCTGGCTTTCCTGTCAAGTCATTCATCTCATTTATTTTTTTGCTTTTGTTAAGAAAACAGATGGGACAAAGTAAGGGTGTATAAAAAGTAAACTGTAAACAGTAAGTGTATCTAGACATGTTCTTAGATATAGCACATGGTGCTCAAAGGCTTTTTGACAGAAAAATACATATGTTGTAATTTCTGTGATATTAATTTATTCCATTACTCCATTCAAAATGGATGTTAAAAAAAAGAGAGAAGCCACTCTGCAGCTTGATAGTATTAAACAAAATCCATAACAGCCTTTTTCATGGAAGTATTCAGTTTTCCATGCATCTGGCACAACACACATATTTTAATCTAAACCATCAGTAGCTGCTTTCCACTTCGCACTGTTCAGAGCTCTAACCGTGCTTACACTTTCAAATGTTAATAAAACTAATCCATAAATAACAAAAAGAAAGAAGGTATAATGTAAACTACAAAACAGGTATATGAATCAACAAATGTAGCAGGTTGAAAACAGATATGGTTCAGAACAGTAGGTCTTTATAAAACAATGTTGGTTCTGTTTTTGGAGAGATTCCATAAAAAGCAGTTACAGTAAAACTCTGTGTTAATTAAGTCTAAAGTGTAGATTCACATGATGTCATCGAAGAAATACATTTATTTAAAGTCAGAGCCTCATTAGACTACATATGTGCCTGGGAATCTGGTAGATCAGAAGGCTTTGACCTCCATCATACATGGAGCACTTGGAAGAAATCCCAGTGTCATAGCTGTAGAGATATGTGTTACACATCTCTGCTTCTGTTTTAGCACAAGGGTTAATCTGAGAAACTCCTTCCCTTTTCTAGAAGCTCTTGAATTACATCATTAGAAGGCTGGATGTTAAGTTCAGAAACTAGGAGGCATTTCTTTGCTGATAGAGTAATAAATGAGAGAAGTACATTGATTAAGGGTGTGGTTGAATTAAAATCAACACAAGTTGTTAAATAACACAGAATAGTTGATCCAGAGGCTTGGTGGAGAGGACCTGGTGTGGAGAAAAGCCCTGACTGATAATATTTAATGAATTAGATATTCCTTTAATTTTCAATTATCTACTTTTATGTCTATATGCTCTTTATGCAAATGTTAAAAATACTGTAGAGCTTCTCCTAATGAGCAGTGAACTTGGCACTGTGAACTGTCTGAATTTTTCAATATCATAAGCGACTATCTCAGGTAGTTTAATCTGGATTGAAGTAATTTGCTTTATGCTTGTATTCCTCTTTCATCAACAGGAAATAAGCAATATTTGTTTTATTATTATTATTTTTGCATCCAGTGAAATATAAATAAATGAATATGTAATTACTTCAGAATTTACTTAATTTATATTTACAGTTACACACATTTGCTTCTGAACATATTCTGGAGTTAAAATTGTTTCACTATATATATGCAGTATATATTTTTAAACATAGCACAATGAAAGCAAAAAGCCCAGGGTTGTGTTTACTCTACGTAAATGACTTATAAAATGTGTTATTTCTAAGACATTTCCCATATTCTCTCTGTACTCATAGTATCTCTAGAAATATTTTTTTCATGTGTACTTCTAATTACCTTTTTAACTTTACCGCTGTCTTAATACTCATGACCTCAGCTGTAATGAATAGCTTGACTATCTTAAAGAAAAGTTGAAACTAGCTGTTAATAGGGCATACAACAGCGAGACTACATAATGCACAGTGAGACTACATAATGCACACTCTGTAGTGCTCAGCTACACTGCCTTTTGTTGTATTATTACCAAACTAACATCCCTGGAATCCACACTTTTCAAAGAGCAACTAAGAATCTACCTATCTTTACAATGGCTTTGCCCATGTACTAATCCTTACTAAATTTTTTCCTCCTCACTTCACCATCTTCACATGCACAAAATATGCATCCCTTGAAAGAAAAAAAAAATTCACTC
>NC_056738.1:14248301-14270801 GCF_019279795.1 Protopterus annectens | reverse complement strand
GTTCCAGTTATGCTGTCATTGGCTATTATAAAGACACTAGCTTATTTTCTAATCTAATGATCTCAAACAAGAACAAAAACACTTTAAATTCCTTGAAAACCTTATAACTCATCTAGCTTCCATTTATTTATATCCCTTTACTTAACTACCTCCTGAGTTATAATTTTTTTACAATTGCTCTTACCCTTGACAGCCCCCTCTCCCATAATCTTTATATTACTAATTATATCCTATTCTCGTACTGTAATTTACCACCATTTAACACTCTTAGTCATTCTCCAGCCAGCTATAAAGTCATTTATAACCCTCCTTTTTCTCATTTTTGCACATGGGATTGGGGTGTCCCATCAACAATGACCATCACCTAGAGCTTGTATGTACACTGTGAGGTGATTAGCCCTGCCTCAGTTTTTCTTTCATAAAACACACACACATGTGCTTGCCTTTATGGCCAGTTTAGAGAATCTAATTCACCTACTGAATATCTTTGGGATGTGGGAGGAAACTGGTATATCCACAAAACACACACATGAATGCAGGGAGGGCATGAAGACTTCGCACAGAAGACACCTCAGCCGAGAATTGAACCACAGAATCTCGTGCTGTGAGGTGTTAATACTATCCATTGCACCACTGTGCTGCCTTCTTCAGTTTTATATCTCAGCTAATCATACCTCACACTTCTATATTTAACAATGACCACCATAAAAACTAACTATACATGTATATTTTCAGTTAATATCTCCTTTGCCATAAATTATATCCTGACATCACTGTGAGATACAAAATAATCTTGTTTTATTTTCTCCATAGCTTTGTGCATTATGAAATAATAACGGAACCTCTCTTAAAGTCATTGTTTGTAAACTCAGTATGTAATGTGCAATGCTATGATTATTTCTATCAGAGTTTTTCTCACCAGAGTTCTGCTGCAAACATGGTTTTCTTAGATGGACTATTCCAGTTAACAAGTAAAAATAACATAAATAAATAAATAAGCAAATAAATAAACAATATTATTTATGTGGGGGGTATAGCCAGAATTTTCAATAGTGTACTCACAACTCCTATTGTTGCCCTTTTTCACCTAAATGACATTCAAAAAAATGTTTGCAGTTTTACAAATGTTGCCCCAGTATGCTTAAAAAATAAACATATCACTCCTAGTGATTGCCCCCACCAACCCTGTTTGGAATGCTTGCAGAGCATTCCTATCACTAAGCAAATAGTATATTGATGTCAATGTTGTAGACATTAGTTAGTCAGTTTTATATGCTTTGAGCTATTTGACCCATAATATTTCTAACAAATGTTAAAAGATGTCATCAATTGAGTATACTAAACAAACATGGCTACACACCATTAATTCTACTTTATCTTGTGTCCATTTCTGCTAAAAAAGGCTTTGCACTGTATTTATCAAAGTGATCAGTGCCAGCCTCTACGGAAAAATGTTTCTGTGCTTGCACTGCCTGCTTTTTACTTTTCCTTCTTTTCTCCTATATCATGCAGTCCCCCTTTTCCCTGGCAACCGGTATGCCACAGTTTTGCGTGCTGTAAATGACACTGATCTGCTAGAGAAAGAAGCTCTCCCTTCTCTCTGTTTATCCACATATCTCATATTTGTATTTATTTAATATACACATGTTAAGTCTCAAAAATGTTCCTCTGGACATACTGTCTTCTCTCTTTTCTTCCCTGTCTTCTTTCATCATTATAGAGCTATAGTATTTATAAACATTGGTACAAGTTGACCCATTTCTTACACACTAATGTAATATGATATTATCAGTGAACCAGTCTTCCATGCCATCATTTTTCCCCATAAGAACGGTGTAGCTGTATGTATATAACTCACTAATATACCACAATTTTATTTCAATTACAGGGCCTTTATCTTTCCCTTTTTCATCCTCTCCCATTTTTTACAAGTATGTATTGACACCACTATTAGCAATCATTACTTTGTTTACACATGACCTATTCATAGATTGTTACTAGGTTAATGACCCAGGGAGCATTTCTAAGCCTAGCCAAGTTTTCCTGAACCTGCTATAAAATGAGTAAAGCACCTAAAATGCACCTAAACTATTTGACTTCATGAATTATGTTTCTGATTTCAGTAGGTAGTATATTGCCATGACATTTTTACAGTAAATTGGAGGCATTCCTATGTTGCTGGACATTATGAGAATTGAAAACCATTAAAGGGAAAAGTAGTTAATAATATGTGAACAATAACAGAATATGCATGTTGCAAGAAGAAAATGCACTGTAGATATACTACAAGTATGGACCACTGCAGAGCTGCCATAGAATACAAATAAACATTGTTTGTGTCTTTCGGCTTTTCCCGGTTAGGGGTCGCCACAGCGGAACTCCGGTCCGCTAATTTTTGGCAGTAGAGTTTTTACGTGCTGGCTTGCCGGGCCTAACGCACAACCTTCAACGAAGGAATGCCCATTCATGCATGTCGCCACATGGAAGACGCTCTAACTGAGAATCGAATGGACAACGTCTAACTGTGAGGCGACAACGCTACCGCAGCACCACCACCACAGGACCATAATGATGGTAATTTAATACACAAAGCTCCACATTAGTTTGACAAGAAGGCAGTTCTTTCTTTCTTTGTTTGATTCCTGGTGGGTGGTGTAGTAGTGCAGCAGTTAGTGTTGTTCCTTCACAGCAAGAGGTTGTCTGGTTTTATTCTTGACTGGAGTGCCTTTTGAGCGAAGTCTGCATGTCCTCCCCACTTTCATGTGGGTTTCCTCCAAGTTCTCCGGTTTCCTCCCACATTCCAAACACATGCATCTAGAGCATTTCTCCCTGGGCTTCTGCTGAAAAAGGGCTCAGTCCCAGTCATACTTTCCCAGTAAACAAATGTCAAGTAATTAAAAAAATAATAAATTATTTATGAATTTATATTATTTTTGTTTCTGGATATTTAAGTGCACCATTGGCATATCAGTTTATGGCTTCAAGGGGATGATACAACACTTTGCAAAATTAATATTTCTGTAGGAGGCATTAACTTGAAATTTCCAGTCACTTTACAAACTTTATTACTTACTGTGGGGAGTTAGATTTAAAGTTATGAGTTCAGATCCTGGCAGAGAAAGAATTTTTCAGAGTTGCTGTTACCCTTAGTACCTTGTGATAGAATCTCATTGTTAAAAGGAAATATAAAAATGAACTGAATCCATGAGTTGGGATACACATGAGCCTACAAGAATGGAGAGGTAAGGGCTATACTCATATGTTTATGTATATGGAAATAAGAAACCGGAATTATAGCACAAAGTCCTGTTAAAATATTCTAGACCTATAGTATAAAATGTGTTTACATGATGGCACAGTGAGCAGAATTGTCACCTCACAGTAGAAGGTTTTCCAGCTCATTTTCTGGCTGGGGTGTCTTCTGTTTGGAATCTGTATGCCCTTTTTGCTTTTGTGTGCATTTTTAGTGAGTGCTCCAGTTTCCACCCACATTCCAAGGACATTTGGTGTAGATAAGTTACTCTAAACTGTGTGCAGTGTGTGTGTGTGTGTGTGTGTGTGTGTGTGTGTGTGTGTGTGTGTGTGTGTGTGTACGTGTGCGTGTGCAGTGTGTGTGTGTGTGTGTGTGTGTGTGTGTGTGAGATACAGAGGAAAGGCTGGACAGTCTATGTCTGTTCCCTACTTGCCTAGTAAACAACAGGAATGGCAGGACTTGGATGATAGTAAAAATCCTACACTGTTCATAAATGAGTGCCAAATATAACATTACAAAAACCAAAAGATGCATGAATGTATGATTATTCAGTGTTTAAAGTTTCTGTCTCATTAAAGTGTAGCTACTTAAGCAAAATGAGGTAATAAATCTAGAAGTTATGGGTTCTAAACATTTTCAAATATGTTGCTCATAATGCAGTACACTTTAAATTAATGGAGTGAAATGTTCTTTGTTTAAAAAGAGCTAAATTATTAGAATTATATATATATATATATATATATATATATATATATATATATATATATATATATGCAGTTCCACTTCAGAATCTCGAATTACTGAAAACTCGAACTTCATATGGTCGAGACCATATGATCGAGTTTTCAGTTACTTGAAATACCAAAGTGAAATAATTAAAAAAAAAAAAACAATCACATCGTTTCCGCAGGGGGGCAAGCTCCCCTGCACCCTCCCTACTTAAATATACCATCTCCATGATCGCTCTATGGCAAGGAAACGGGAGAGCTCCCATTCTGCACTTCTGCATACAGCACAGAATGGGAGATTTCCCTTTTCCCCACTGTAGTGCAATCTCAGAGTTGGTGTATTTAAGTAAGGGATGTGTGGGGGGTGCAGGGGGGCTTGCCCCCCCTGCAGAAACTATGTTTTTTTTTTTTTTTTTATTTCACTTCAGAATTTTGAGTTACTGAAAACTCAATCATATGGTCTCGACCATATGAAGTTCGAGTTTTCAGTAATTCGATATTCTGAAGTGGAGCTATATATATATATATATATATATATATATATATATATATGTTAAGATACCAGATGTTTCCCTCCTGTCATTATTTACGTGTGCCTGTGTAATGTATGTTATTTAATTTTGAATTAACAATATCTAAAAGTATATGGTCTTAAGAAAACTATAATTTTATAAGACAGTTGCATATATAAAGTACAGTTATACAACTTGTTTCCTAACTCATACCTAGATACCTCTTAGATAAGTGCTTTCATTTTATATAACTTGCTAATTATTTTTATGCACTGCAGGATGTAGCATTTCTCTAAATAATTATGGATATTTAGCACTATGACAATGGATTTCTTGTTTTACTATGAAATTCAGTTGCAGGCAGAACTACAGAACAAGTCTGCCAATATGCCACAGTACCTGCAAGCTCACCATGAACTGACTCTGTGACAACTGGTAGAAAAGACCTATTCATTATGAGACACTAGTAGCCTGAAAATGAATCTATTTGGCTCAAACAGAAAAAAAGAAATAATATTAAACAGATAATAATTTGCTGCATGGAAAAACCTGAGAACACTGTTCAGACCATGGGACTTAAACTTTATTTTCTGTGATGGTCCAATGGATAATTGAAGAGGAGGAAGCTGAACAGTTTAATGAAGATCTGCAACATCTTCTGGAAATAATAGCAAAAGGGACATTACATTCATGATTGGAATAATTGCAAATTTGAAACTGGCATATAAACTGAAGCAGGAGACAGATTAGTAGAATTTTGCCTAGTTAATTCCCCAGTTATAGCAAATATTCCCTTTCAACAGCCTAAGAGATGTCATTACATATTTGCTGTCATCAGATGGTCAATACCACAATCACACTGACTGTATATTTTTGCAATCAGAGTTGATAGAGCTCTATACTGTCAGCAAAGAGAAGTCTTAGAGCTAACTGTGGCTCAGACCATCAGCTTTTTATTGCAGAGTTTACAACTGAACTATAGAAAACAAGAAAAGCTTCCAGCCAAGTAGATCTGAGCTCAATAAATAAATAACAAGTGGAAGTCAAGAAGAGATTTAAGGGATTAACCTGATTGATAAAGCCAGATGTTCATTATATTTTCCAGAATGTGGTAACAAAAATATTTAAAGAAATAAGACTAAAGAGGCAAAGTGGTTTTCTTTGGAGGCTTTAGATGTGGCTGAGGAAAGAAGATGAGCAAAAAGCAAAGGAAATATGGAAGAATATGTGAAACTGAATGAAATGTTTCAGGGATTAGCAAGGCATGTTTAAATGAGCAGTACAGAAATGGAAGATAATAGTATGAGAAAGGCAAGTCATTTCTTCAGAGAAGATCAGCAATATTAAGAGAAACTTAAAAGGCAAAAATGAGTGTGACAAAGGACAGACATTAAAGAGCCCTCACAAAAGCAAAGGATTTTAAGAGGAGGTGTTGGCAATATATAGAAAACTATACAATGAAGACACTAACAAAAATGATATATCTGATGGCATGTTCTCTGAAGCATAGCCAGAAATCCTGGAGAGTGAAGTTAAAGGAACTCTAGAAAACTTTGCAAATAACAAGAATACAGGAAGTGATGGAATTCTAACCAAAATGTCCCACAAAATTAAGAAGTTACATTGTTGCTTAAATTTGCAAAAACATA
Organism: Protopterus annectens; assembly: GCF_019279795.1. Lineage (NCBI taxonomy): Eukaryota > Metazoa > Chordata > Ceratodontiformes > Protopteridae > Protopterus > Protopterus annectens. The sequence continues at coordinate 14,264,659 of NC_056738.1, read as the reverse complement.
GCAGTGCCCATCGGATTTGAAAAAGTCAATTTACATTACAACCCCCCTCCAAAAAAAAGGCCAGTGGTAAAAAGTGCCTCAAATTATCAAACAATTGTACTTTTTATATGCCAGCAAAATACTTTCAAGATCCTGCAAGCTAGACTTCAACAATGTATGGACTGAGAGTTGCCAGATGTAGACGCTGTTTTTGAAAGGACAGAAGCACCAGAGATCATTCGATCAAATTGCCAACATTTGATGTTTAATAGAGAAAATGGAGTTCCAGAAAACTATTAATGTCTGCTTTATTGACTACTTTAAAGTTTTTGACTATGTTGATCACAATGAAATGTGAAAAGTTCTTTGAGAAACAGGGACATATTAACAGTCCCGGATATGCAGATGAAACTCTGATGGCTGAAAGTGAGGAAGATTTCAAGTGCCTATTGATGAAGCTGAAAATAGAAAGTGGAAAATCTAGCTTACTGCTCAACATAAAAAAAGCAAAGATTATGTCATCTAGCCCTGTGAATTGCTTATAACTGGATGGGAAAGAAGTAGAGGTGCTGACATATTTTATTTTCCTGACCTCAACAATCTCTAGAAAATAGTGATTACAGTGCTGAAATTAAAAAAAAAGAACTATTGCTTCTTGGGAGGAAACTTATGCTAAGTATGGAAAAGATTTTAAAGAGGAAAGGCATCACATTCATCAAGAAAGTTTGCACTGTGGGTTACAGAAAACTTTTAAGAAATCGATAGACCATAAGAAAATCAAATTAGTCAACACTTAAGGAAATAACCTAGATTGTCCCTAGGAAAATTTTAACATAAAACTAAAACTCATATATTTCAGCAACATAATGCAAAGACAGGATTTCATTAGAGGCGATACGTATGATGGAAAAGACTAAAGATAAAAGGAGAGTAGGCAGAGTCTAGGATGTACATATATAATTATGTTTCTTCTTCTGGCTTTTCCCAGTTAGGGGTTGCCACAGCAGATCACCTGTCTGTTCATGATTGGCAGTGGAGTTGTACGGTGTTGAGTTGTCAGCCTGGCGCCCAACCTTCCACAGAAGGTACACACATGCACTCATGCCTAGGACCAATTTAGAGTGTTCAATCCACCTACAGCATGTTTTTGGGACGTGGGAGGAAACCCGACCACCCAGAGGAAACCCATGCAACCACAGGGAGGACATGCAAACTCCGCAGAGAAGGCACCTCAGCATCAAACCAGAGAACCTCTTGCTGTGAGGTGGCAACGCTAACCACTGCACCACCACTGCTACACCATATATAATTATTTTACTAATGATTTTGAATTCACAGGAAGTTAAAGAATCAGTGGTTTGACAGACTGGTCAGACTTGAATAAATGGCTAAACAACAACAATAGCTCTTTCTTGATTTCCACATGATAGTACACTAGACTGTTTTGTTATCATAATAAAGGTCTTTGTGCATTTCATCAGCATCAAAAAGGAGTGGAGTGAATTATTTCATTCGCATTCGTAACTTATTTCATTCACATTATTAAATGAGTTGATGCCACATACAGTAAAATCTGCAGGAAATATGAGACTGTGTGAAAGATAGTGAGAATAACAAAGAAACTGTGCACCAAGATAAGAAAATGTGGGGACAGACAGCTAATAAGGTATTTTATCAACAAAAAGAAAGAGGTCTAGAAAATTATGAGAGGTGGATATCAGGATAAAATGTATGTATGAGAGTATCACTAAACATAGCAGCAATGCTAATTTAAAAAAAACACAAAGGATCACTTTTGTGCTTTTTTGTTATTTTATGGAGAAGCTCTCCATTTTGGCTGTTTTAGCAATTTATGGACTTGAAACAATGCTCATATGGCAGACCCAAATCACACTAGTGAATAAAATTGCAAGTAGTAAGGAATGCCAGTGCAAGTTAACTCAGTCCCGTGACTGGGTTACCAATGACATAGATAATTGGATCAGAACTCACAGATTATTTCCAGTCTGTATTGCATTACACTCTTTGAGGGGAGATGGAACTTTAGAAGATAGTTTATTGGCTAGGCTTGTAATGGTCTGCAGACTGATTGCCTAGTACTTACCTATGAACCTAGCATTTCTTGGACTTCATCAAATGCTCTGATACTGTGGCTTACAGCATACTAGCAAGAAAATTAAAGGCAGTATGGGTGAGGTCAAAAAGAGTAGTGTAGATTAGAAGCTGGCTACCTGGTCAGAAGCAAAGAGTAATTGTTAGTGGGGGAACTAGCAGTCAGTTAGCAATGGGAAGCCACAGGATTCAGTGCTGAGAATAATCATGTTCAGTGCATGCAAAGCATACTGGGTTTGGAGAGCAAAATAAACGTCTATGCTGATCATCAGAAGACTGTTAGGGTAGTTATAGATGTGGGCGCTGACCTCTAAGGTGACCCTTGGTGGCAAGCACTGTGGGCAGATAGGGACACCTGCAATTTAATTTAAAAGTGTAGGGTTATACACTTTGAAGGTGAAGCACATGGGAAATAAACAGTATTGGTGTGTTAACCCAAAACAGGAGGAAAAGGACTTGGAAGTAATAAATTATCCAGGGGGAAACATTCTATATAATCTGAATGTACAGGGGAAAAAAACAGATGTTGAGATGAGCAGGGAAAGTAATACATTCTGGTTATGGTGAGACAATGCTTCCATTTCATTTGTTTTGATGGATGGAGGTTGAAGGACAAATGTGCAAAGACAGTGACTATAAGAATGTCTAAAATGACATTTCAATTACTCACAGACAAAAATGGACTATTTTTTTTTTTTCTTATGGAGATGCTTTTTCCTTGACATCCTGACCCCTATTAACTATAACACATGCTACATTCACTCCACCTCTGTGAGTTTCTATAACTTTGGAGCAACGACACCTTGTCCATGACAAAACTACCTTTCACATGGCTGCTGTTCTACCAGCTGTATGAATTACAATTTGAGCAAACTATATTGTTTGCACAGAACAGGTATGGTTTTAGTAGAAGAAGTGGGACAGAGCCAGTGACAAGGGTATGGGTGCTTTCAGTAAGGGAAACATTTTAAGTTAAAGCTAACAAAATACTTCTTTAAATAGACTGAGGTAGGGAACTGAAATGTGTTTCTTGGATGAAACTGTAGTGTATAAGTTATTAGAAGAGGTTCAGAATTCCATGAAATACAGCAGGAAAAAGAAGAGATGAGGGTACAGGTAGAGCAGCTACATGGTGGGCTACCTGTAACATTCAGGTGAGGCCAAAAAACATATTTTTTCTTTCACCACCACCTATTATCACAAACATGCTCATTCCAGGTTGATAGGATGGACAGATTATTACAATGCTGCAATGACTCTGCTAGTATACTTACTGTTGCATTACGTTTTTAAGCCATCAGCTCTAGCGTTCTCATTCCAGATACTGTTAAATCCCTATTACTAAATTCAAGCCAGTGTGGAAAGCTATCTATAAGCACCTTTAGCTAAGATGTAGCTATTTTGAAATATACAAAAAAAGGAAAAGAGGTTGCATTTTAGTTGTTAGAAGCTATGTTAGAAGAGAGGACCCATGCTTTCCACACTAACTACAAATAGAGATCGATTTAAGGCACACTTTAGCTTTAGCCATATTATTTATTGTTTGTTATTCAGGTTAGCAAACCATAAGAATTTTCAACAATGACAGAGATTAAAAAATGGTAACCATTTTGAAATGTCAGGATCTGCTACAGGGAGTCCCAAAATATGGTGAATGAATTGCTGAAATAATGGATTGGCATATACTTAGTCTGAGATGACATTTCTCAGAATATTATCTTTTCTCTGAGGTATGGTGATTTCAGAGTTGGTATATATAAGTTCAAGGGGGGGCTTTCCCCCACATGGGGAGGTGAAGAGAGCTTGCCTCTTGCAAAAATACGTTTAAAGGAAAAGAGCAACTTTCAAGATTTGTTCTTCTCCTATGTTTTTAGTCTTTTTTTGTTTGGCTTCTCAGCACAGGGCATTTTGAGTGCTGTAATTTCAACAGGGAGTCATAAAAGATATAAAAATATAGCAACAAATGCAAATCAATAGATATGCTAATGGACTGGCATTTATTAATTCAAGCATAGATTAACTGAAAGTCATTATTGACACTAGAGCCACTAAATACATTTTTTCCTGAATGAATAATAGCTGTTTAGTAGTTGGACTCTTAGGGTGCAGAAATTAGGGAACACCAAATAAATGAACTTAACAGTACTACGTAATTCCTCCACACATACGTTTGAATATTTCAGGACATTTTCCAAAGCAAATAAAGCTATGACCATAGAATCAAAGGTATAATGCTAGCTCTTACAGAAGCATTCCATAAATTTGACTGTATGGAAAATGTAGCCTAAAAGTGTTTATAGTAGATATTTTTTCTTACTGTATTTTTCCTCTACATCTGATAGCCATCAAGCTGCCACTGTGGTTGCTAGCCCCCATCTGTATTTTATGTGATGATAGCACAGTTGAGGGATGGTTATCATCCAGTCAGAGGGTTTATTTGTAAAGCTCTGTTGTCTCACGTGTCTTCCCACAGGGTACCAAATACTGGGTGGATGTGATGGGGCGATATAAGGGCATTATATTTGCTACTGCTATCTCTGGTGTACACTAGGAAAATGTAGGTGATGTATACATCACACGACACTTGCCCTCAAACCTTCATCCTTGGGGAGGTACGCAGGGTGTTCCTGGTCATTCCTTTTCCTCTCTAGACTCCTCCTCTAATACTCATGTTGCTAGTCTAAACCAGGCCATCTAGGTCATAGTCAGGGCTTCATTTATCTGCCATAAAACCAACTTAAGTTTATAGTAAATATGTTTACAGGAAGCAGACTCTGGGGCCTCACAACATCAGAAAAAAATGGAATAATCTGCTTTGTGTGAAAATCAAGTATTTTCTTTTTACTTGAGGTTGTGAAACAGCAATCTTTTTATAATTAAAAAGATTGTTAGTGCAGGGTGTAAGGCAGGTTTCCTTCCTGCAAAAAAAGAGTGCATAATGTCAGTTATGCCCTGTTCTTGTTAATATTTGATTTCAAAAACACATTTCATTATTTTTTTAATTGTGCAGATTTTTTGAGAGTATATTCTGCACCTTTCATTAGCAGAAAACCACAAGTTCAAGCATATAGATTCACACATTCATATATTCATAAGTATTCCATAACTACAGAATTTTATGAGCATTCATGTCTTGCCACTACCTCTTTTGGGCTGAACTTCCTATATCCAGGAAGGCAATACAAGTCGATCTCAGAGTCAATTTGTGGATACCTATACAGTAATCTAGGTTTAATTAAAAGAAGATGGTAAGTTGCACTGTTTAACATGCAGAGGTAGTTTATTCCAGAGGTTTGGGAGGTGCTGGATTATAAACCTGTCCCCTATAGTGTTTTATTTATCTGTTGATACAGATTTTGTTCCCTGGTTTTAGTTTTGGTGGAGATATGGAGAAATAAGAGGTCCAGAACACTTGTGGCTCTAACAGTGAGGTAAGCAGGACTTAGATCTCCCCTCAAAGTCTATAAGACATTTCCAGCTCCAGCTTAGTAGCTCAGAAACTTTAGACCTGTGATCTTTGTAGTTAGGAGCCTTCAGAGTCTTAATAATTGTTTGATATGTTTAGTGAGGGCATCACAAAGGGGGCGTTGTACTCAATATCTGGACTGATCAATGAGAGAGTAAGAGAGGGATTACCTTTTAGACCTTGATGATATTCATTTGGAAATTATCTGGGCTAAATAAAGGGATATCCTGACACCTGTTTTCATATGATGATCAAAAGAGAGGAAGCTATCAACCCAAGTACCTAGCTCTCTGACTACATTTTCATTTGCAGTGGTGTAACGTCTGTATTGTATTATGAAGGGATGAGTTGTCTACCAAAAACGGTGATACTACATGTTTTAGCATTTAATTTGAGTCCATTTGTAGTACACAAAGAGTTTACTAGCAAGTGTTCATTCTGGAGGGTTGGGTATCATAGGTTGACTTAATAACAATCCCTAGTTTGCAACTGTCTGCAGACTTTGTTAGGAAGAATTCTTGGGTCCCTGCTAGGAGATCTGAGAAGTAAATAGCAAAAAGGAGAGATTCCAGTGCCAAGACCAGATGGACACAGCTGAGTATATTCATACTTTTTGAAGAGGTACCTGTAACTCACACTGTTGTAGTTTCTGTCTTTCAGTCAGTTTGCTATCCATCATATGGGTTTATTTTTTAATCATTTAACTTTTGCATGATGGCTGCATGGGGAATGGTATCAAAGGTTTTGGCCAGGTCAAGTTATGCCATGTGCACTACATGCCCACCATCTACAACCCCTGTAACCCTTTTAAAGAAGTTTACCAAATTAAATAGGCAGGAACTATACTTCACAAATCCAGAATGTTGGGGGTCAAGTCTAATAATGTAATATGTTATGCTTATGTCTGCATCTCTCCAAGGACCAGCAATGACAGAATAAAACATACCAAATGTCTTTTATCCAAAACTTATATAATACACAAGAGTCGCATGCTTTCATCTATACAATGGTAAACACTTCATTAGAATTAACTCAGGATGGGGGGGTCAAGTGTAGCAAGATTCTTGATATTACAGCTAATGAAGTCAGCTATAGCACAGTTAGAAGTTATGATGCCCCTCAACATAGTACCCAGAAGCACTCATTAAACCCACATTTTTTATGTTTATTGAGTGTATAGAATGTAAACTTTAATTTAGTGCTCTGTGCAAACATATCCATTTTGTAATGAAATGTCCAAGAATTTATACAAATATTGACTAACAATGGAAAAAAAAAAACTTCACTCAGTATATTTAAGTTATTTTTAGAGAAAGCAGTCACCTTCCTGAAATAACTTCAAAGGTTTTACAGTTTCATCTGAATACTGTAATGAAACTGTATTGTCTGTGATATTTATTTCGAAACATTATTTCTGTTTATTATTAGTACTGTTATTTAAGTGGATTTCATTTTAACTTGTCAGCCTTTAAAACCTTCATTTTTTGAGTTATGTATTTAGCACCACTTACCCTTACTTTTCATCAAATTTCATGCTTCTCCTTTCAAATTTTTCACTTTTGGTGATGTCTTTGGGCTATATTGATGGATAATAAGAAATAACCCAATATAAAACTTGATCTGACATTCTCTGTCCTTGTAGTATTTTTTAAACAAGACATATCTTCATTGAATTATCACTTATGACATAGGCAATCATGCATTTATATAAATGAAAACAAATCATATTGATATATTTGCAGTTGTAAAATTTATAAATCATGTATGATTTTCTATGCAGTTATGCAAACAAGATAGCTCATTCAATTCATGCCTTCCCTTAAACCTCATTCCTTCACCAAAACATTATTCTGCATTTATTGTTCTCACAGTTCCCATTTTCTATGTATTTTGGTCCTACCTTTTCTAAAGATTCCACTTCAAGTTAGTTTAACTCCATTACTATATTCACTTCTTCTAGTATAGTTGGTTTAGACTTTGATTTCCTTTTTCTATTTATTGCTTTTTTGGCAGCCACCGGAATTAATTTTAGCAAAGCTTTACTATGTCGAAGCAATTCCAATTTTGTATGACAGCTCAAAAAATTATTTCCTTAGTTGCACCAATTTGCTCACCCAGTATTATAAGCGTAGTCTGCAGGGATTTTTTTTAAAGTCAGCCAACTCATCCCACTCCCCAAAAATATGTTCACAGTTATCTCTTTTCTCCCCATCATACCTCCAACATTTGCAATCTACCTGAAGAAAAATTATTTGGAAAGTGCTTGGGGTATAAAAATACCTATGCAAACGCTTCCTAGCAAAAATACTAAATCTTCTAGATTTTGTTGCATATTTGAGAGCCATACATATATTCTCTCATTGTTTCTTTGTGAATTGCTTATCCAGTCTCTCTTCCCAATCCTTTTTAGCCTCCTCTGATTGATTCTGGTAGTTATCATGCAATATTTTATACACCCTACTGGTTATCCCTTTTTTAACAGCAGCTTCTGTTCCAGAGTCTACTAAAACCTCTAACAGTGTTGGCCTTTTACTTGGGATCCCCATATTTCTTTCTCTTTGCCTACACTTTGCTATCACTCCTTAATAGGGAACACAATCTCTAGCCTGCAGTCCAAATGTTTTCTTGGTCTCTTCCCATTCTATTACCTTTTTTCTCTAACTTTTTGCTCCCAATACATTGGTTCCTTTGTCAGTTTTCTCCAATAAATTCTAGCCCCCTCTTGCCTATTTTCTGGATCCCTAATTGCAGTAATCCATATCAACAAAATCTGCTTTATCCATTCTCATGTTGGTGGAGTTCTTAGAATACTTTCTGCTACTTTAAGAATATAATATTCTGCATATTTATTATTCTCCATAAGGATCTACATCCAAAATCCCAGTCTCTCCTTACTTCTTAAACCCCACCCCCAGTGTCATTATCATCAATTTCCACTTTGAATTATAGCTTTCTGCTTGCGCGAAGTGTAGGAGCCTTACCTGTGTGGCTTTTAAACACCCCTTCAAATCAAGTAATGCCAAACCACCTTGTTCTGTTGGAAGGATCAGCTTATCCCACTTAACTCTTGCCTCTTCTCCTTTCAGGTAAAATCCTTTATTAATTGTTGGCCACAACTTCTCTTCTGGTTGATAAAAATATGCCTGACCTGGGTATAACACTAAAGGGAGTAAAAACATTTTCACTGCTTATATCTTGTTATCCATATCCATAAAACAGAGCTTCCAGTTCTCAGTTTTTGTATTATCTTTTGTTTAGTCTCTTTCCACATATCATTAGCTGCCATAATAGAATCCTTTTTAACCCATACTCCTAAATACTTCATTTTATCATGTCCCCATAAATATGAGTATTGCTAAACCAACTCATGTGTGGGTGCATAGTTTACAGCTATTGCCTTTATTTTATCTTTATTAATTTTGTATCCCAAAGACTTGAAACTGAAAATGTTCCACAGTACTGAAATGTCCTTTTTTGTTTTATCAGGGACAACATAATATCATCTGAAAATAAAGCCAGCTTTTCTTGATTACCATCCGAATTATATCCTTGAACTTCTGAGTCCCTTATTTTCTTTACCAATGGCTCTAAGTGTAACATAGGTAACAAAGAGGAAAGAGGGCGCCCGTGCCTGGTTCCTCTGTTCAAACAGAACTTATCAGAGAGGAACCCCTCCACTTTAATTTTCACCTCTGGTCCCTCATATGTCTTCCTAATTAACATTATTGTGTCAGGTAATGCAAATGCATTCATAACTCTACTCATAAAATCCCAGCTTACTCTGTCAAATGCTTTCACTGCATCAACACCCACCAACGACAGCAGTATTTTCTTACATTCTGCTTCCCTCTGAATCATCACTATTCTATTAATGTTGTCAAATGTTTGCCTCCCCTCCACTAAACCACATTGATCCATATCTATCAATGTTGGCATTACCTTTGACAATCTAGACATAATCACTTTATACTCTTCACTCACTATCTGACCAATGCAAAGAAAGCTATGGGATAGAATGGAATAATTTTTTCCGCTCTGTATGTGAATGTTAGAAGTTCACACAGCTTTATTCTAGGCCTTTTCTCTTCACAATATTCATAAATGGTATGTCTAACCATTGTGTTGGTTCAAAGCTTATCCATTACTGATCATTAGCTGGGATCCATTAACACCAAATTTCAAACTTGCCATTTTGCTCTTTAGTATTTGCTTAGGATGTTGGGGTTATAGACTAATATAAATAAAACTAAATGTGTGTTGTTTTCACTTATAATAACATTTTATGACTGTGACAGGCCCCTAGTTGTTCTTTTAGTGAGCTTGTCTCACCAGCAGTTTATTTGAGGCTTAAAATCTCTATACTGAAGTCTTTGTTTATAAAGGAAGTCACTTCAACTAAACCTTGTGATTGCATTTCAGTTTAGTCAGCTAAATGTTGACCTTCATGTGAAGAAAACTGTTAATAAGACTAATTAAAAGCTTTTAGGTTATACAAAGCCAATGCTTATCTGTAAGAAAGGTTTTCTTATTGATAAAGCTAAAATTACTTCAGCAAGCCTTCTGTACACTGTACCTCCCTTTACTGCAGTGTCTCTAATTCTGCAACACATACTTCACTATGGATTAAATAGGGTGTCCAAATTCATTGTAGCTTACTATAGGAGAATACACTAACCCTTGTCTCTGCCTAGCCTACAATGGTTAAAGTTCTGTACTTAAGTTTTTGTATTTCAGAATGTCTTCCTTCTGTAGCACTATATCATGAAAACAGTGATCTTGTTAACTTAGATTGTCAGTCTGTGTCCCAAACTTCAGAAACACATCTGAATACTGCACGTATGCTGTTGCTGTAGATAAATTATAGCACAATCCTTCATAATTTGTATTATCTTTTGAATAAAAGCGGCATCAAGTCATCACAAAAAAATCTCTATAATGCAACTGGACTTGCATTTCTGGCATTACTTAATACATACATACACATTCATAAATACATACAAATGTTTTATACACAGGCATTAATGCCCTTTTAGCCTGCCAGTATTCCATTTCTAAACTAGTGCTTCCTTTAATGTAATTTTGTAGTCTGTTCCATGCATCAACTGTTCTGTCAGAGAACGAACTCGTACACTTCTTATTCCAATAGAATCTGCTACATAGGTTGTCTGATGAGTCTCTACTACTCTTTGATAACCCCAAACATTCCCAGAGGTAGTCTTTAAATGCCCTATATACCTGAATAAGATCTCCTCTAAAATATCTATAAGAGACACTGTACAAGTTCACATACTTTAGTCTTTCATAATAACTTATGTTTTCACATCCATGGATGCCCTTGGTATATTTCCGCTTTACTCTTTCCAGTTTACTCATGCTTGTTTTCTTATAAGATTTCCATATTGTTACACCATACTCAAGAATGCATCAAATGTTGCTATCTGTGAACTGTTAAAATTTCAACATGGCAAAAATTCTGTATCATGTTTGTCAAATATTGCAAAATATAAGCTGCAAAAATTATTTCCCTGATCTTGACAAATGTACACCATCCTGTCTGAACATGTATGCCTAAAATTTGGCTTGAATGCTCTACACATTTCCATTTTTTAAAACGGGACATTTTTATCATGTAGGTACCTATCAAAAAATCTTTTCATTCATGGTGACCTGTCTCACCTTGCTATATGTGATTTGTGAAAACTACATCCTATAACCTGTACAAGCTATACTATCTAAGATGACTGTAAGTTCCCTACTAATAGTCAGAGAGTCCTTGTAGATGAGATAATTTATACTGACATGAATGAAAATGCATACTTCCTTACATTAAGGCATTCTAAGGCTTGTCTCACATCCTCTATTTTTTCTCCTAGGAACCATAACCTTATTCCAAATTCATTATATTCTCTGCAAATATAAGTATCAGTTCCTCTAATAACTGAATCTCCAATTATAAGAATATCTTTTCTGACCACATCTGAAGAATCTTCAACTTCTAATTCAGTAATATCTGCTCTATCAATTGCTACAAAGAAATGATCTTCATCACTGTTAGTCTCATTAATGCCACTGGTTTCATTGCATATTACATTTGTAAGCATACAGTCGTCATCTTGCTGCCATTGCACATCCACAGCTGAGACACATTTCATTCAGTATGACCCACCTTGGATTACTTTCTAACCTTGCTGGTATCCCTTAGTTACTGTCCAAACTTTAAAGATGAATTGCACTTTGCCACAGCCAAGATCATCCTGTTTTGCCTTCTTCTGCTGTTTGCATTCAACACCTCTAATTCTTCATCTGATACATGTGTAATAGCAACAGCAGTATCAAGACATTGCTCAGTCTACTTTGGTTTGCTCTTAATATTCAAAAGTTTTATTTCTTATTCTTTGTTCTAAATAACTGTAAACATATTTTTATTTTTTTGTTCTAATCATTGTTTATATGCATTTAATTACTTGTTCTACTTTTTTTTATCTGTTCTGGACAGTTTTCCCCTGGATGCCACTGCAAATGGAACTTTGCAGATGGACACTTTCAGCTATCAAATGTTCTTATGACTTACTAACCAATTAACTAATTAAGTAACATATTTCAGATCTATTAGCCAGTGACATCATTCATTCAAAATATTCAGCTTGATTCAGATACAAAAATATGTGACTTGTTAATCAAACTGGAGAGCCATAGCTGAGTAAAGTAGTAGATATGAGTAAGAGTGTACTGACAGAGATAAAAACAGAATTAGCCCACTATTTTTATTTATGGGGTCTCTTTGTCCCTGTCCCCTTCAATAAACATATCACTCCGAATGATGTTTGATGACTTTTATTAAACTTCCATAAACCATAATTTGTTAACCAATATTTATTAATTAAAACCAACACATTGTACAGTTGAGCATAACATCCATGTAACATTAACTAGGACAGCGTAACCCTGCTCATCCTGACCCAGTAAGCAGCGTCCATACCTCCACTCGCTTACTATGAAGCAGCGTATCACCACTCACTTCATTTAACATATATTGTATTACATAATCAACCAAATAAGCAGCTTACCTCCACTCGCTTATTTTACTTATCAAGCAGTGTCCAACTGCTCACTTTCCTTCCCAACTCCTTGAATTAAACATCCAACACCAGAGGAGGAACAGAAGAGGAAAAGCCTGCCCCTCTTCTCTGCCCACCAGCCTGACCAGGCTGTTCCCCCTCTCTCTGACCAAACTTTTAATAACCTAACCAACATTAAAAAGCATTAAGCCAAACATCACTTGGTGTACTCCATCCTCTAACCAAAACTGAATCTGTGTCATCACATCCCAAATCCTACCACATAAATAACAGAATAACCAGTTGCCTGAACAGCTAAATGCAAACCATGGATCCCTCTTCAATGCTAAAATAACCATACCATCCTAACCGAGCAGAACCACTCAGTATAAGCTAAATGCTCACTTACCTATCAATACAAGCTTTGTAATGACCCCCATGTGATTACCAGCTAAGTGAACAACCAAGCACTATGCCCACTGCCACTTGAAACCACACAGAGGCAATTGCATACCATAATGCCAAAGTGCAGTCCCCTTTCACCACCCCATGAATGTAATACCCAAATGGGATCTCTTTCAAAATTTCAATTTAACAGAAATCTTGCCATCACACCAACTATCCATTATAAGCAATAGGACATTTAAATGAACATCATGGCCTTTTAGCAACATGACCTCCATAAACCATATCACTTCCATATTAAACAAATGAACCCTAATACCCAACAACTCTATCTGAACCTCCTACACCAGATTCACGGGAAAACTCCAAATATTGAACACTCCCCTCTATTGTCCTTCCTTCCTTCCATCCAACAAGCCACCAACCAACAATCAAACCACATATGCCTCATTTGTCAACAAATGGAAAATCTCCATCAACCTTCTTATCCATTTGACAAAAGGCCCTGATCAGGTTGATTCCCACGTAATCACCTACCAAATGTACCACAAAACACTAAAGCAATACCAGATGAAACCACGCAAGCACAATGTACCTCAAGAACTCAAAAATGCCCAGTATCACCAAAACAAAGGCAATGACATGCCATCACCTGACATGCCTTGGCTGACAGCACTGACAAACCATACCACTGTTGCATCAACCAAAGGAAAATGGACCCCATTCCTCTGACTTCCTCTGAAAAACTACGATGTCTGCTAAACTGAAACCAAATTCAACGTCCTACATCCTTTCTCCAGTTGTCCTAACCATCTGACGGAGAAGCCACCAAGCAAACTACTCCAAATGTATGGCCCAACCCACCTGCCACATTTGCAAACCAACCTTAAACAGCTGTTAGGAGTCCCAAGACCATGTGATACTTAACTCTTATAACTTCAACCTAAACTCTGAAACACCTAGTTCCTACCTGCAATGCCCCTCAAACCCTACCCAATCTGAAAGAAAAAATGCACATATAAGAAATAACCTCCTATCAGTTCAAGGCATACATCTGCTTAAACAATGAAAATCAATTCCTTATGCCTCCACCAATCTCCTCCCCTGCACACACACTCACCTTGCACTGCTCTGAATGTGACCCGACCTCCTATTACTGTAACTCCACCCCGAAGGTGGACAACCCCACACCTCCCTGACCCAGCCCTTGACATACCTCATCCTCGTGTGTACCCCCAACCCTCATGTCACACTCCACCCACACAGACTCATAAGCACCTAATAAAATAATTGCTTGCAACCTCATTGCACACCATTCCATTGGCAGGAACATCCATTCCATCGTAATACATCACCTTTCAAATCTACTTCTGTCAGGCCACTGCATGATGCCTTCTGCACTTCCCCATCTACAAAGGAAACGAAAAACAGCAAATTCTCTGTGCACACAAACCAATAATTTCTCAACATTGAGGTATTACCAAGGACCCCTGCTATCCCCCCCTCAAACCCCTTCACTTTCAGCAAAAGAACACACTGCAGGAATCTGTACCAAGTTATGGAAAAAACTTTTTTTTTTTAGTTTGCTATAAATCATATACACAAAGGATTAAAAGATGACGGACCTCTTGCATATTTGAAACATTTTACCATTTAATATTTACTCTACCTGCTAACAGCATGCCATCATTAACATCTAGGATAGCAGCATTTGAATGAATGTATTCCTTCCTGCAGCCAAAATGCCAATGGGGTTACAGGTCCATCCACCCCAAATTCCACATACCAGACTGCAAAGTCGCTCACATCCATTAATGACCCCAAGAGGCATGCACTCTCAATGTAGTCAATGTCTCAAATTACAATACCCAGAACTCAGGTACCATCAAGCCACCCACCACATTCTCACTGCATTATGTATCCATGCATACCAGAGTTCCTTTTCTCCTCAACCCCTCAGAACAACAACATGGCCCCACCTGAGGGAAAAGACAACAAAGCCCCTGAAGCCTGTACTACCCACAAACTGGAGAAGGCAACCAACTTGTGATACCATCAGTAAACCATGGTGAGTGCCATGACCACATTCCTGAGCACCATGCTTCCGAGCATACCAAATCATCCCCCGACAGACAGTCGGGCCTCCCCAAATATCTTCTCATAAGGCCAACCCTAAATTTATTGCACCGAGACACTGTGCATCTTCATACATACACGTAAATCTCCTCTCCCTGGACACCACTAAAATGGGGCAGCCAGCCCAGACGAACATACCTCAAACAACCAACAAACAAAGTTTCTCTGCTGCAACGTGATGGCTATTCAGACACTGTACAACAGCAGTCATAAAGATAACATGACCCTGAGGGCAATCTCCACCCTGTCTCTGTAATCCACTGCAACCACCCTTATGAAATCTGGCCCTTCAGTGAAAATCCAGACAGTTGCAAGGTATGCTTCGTCGCTCCTACCACATGTGCTGTTAAATCCCGCCATGCTTACCCTCCCCCCACAGCCATAAATGTCACACATCGCATGCTTGGCAAAAAACAAAACCCTCAGCCATGGGCACCCACTTTTTTTCCCTTTCTCCCCTTGGTTAAATCACACTCACCCATGCCAGCAAGCACCAACACACTGTTAATTGTCAAATCCAAATCAAACACTACTCGGCACCCCAAAACCATCAGAGGCTGTGCTCCAGAGCAAAACCAAACAGAAGAACCAAAAGCCAAAGAAACCAACATGGCATACATAATTTTACACTACCATTCCCAAAAGCCCCTGGAGCCACCCTGAACCACTACACAAGGAATCAAGTGCTCCATCCCCCAACTTGCCGACAATGTTCAGAAACTGCAGTTTTATATGGACCAGACAAATCTCTCAACCTGACAGAGCAGGCCATCCAATAAAATCTGCAACCAGGAAAAAAAAATACCCCAGTCACACAGCACATGTTAAACGCTGCCATGCTACCCCTGTGGCCGCAGGGAGGACATCCGGACTCCACTGCTATTGAATCTGGCCCATAATTTGAAATAATGAACCGACAAGTTATTCCCCTCCCCAAATGTTAAAAGTATGACCCTTCTCTTCCTTACTTATCTTCATCTGTGGTGCTTAAGTACAGGAATATGAAAACAAAACCAAACATCCAGATACACTTATGTGCATTCGATCACACGTGTGCAATAACACTGATAACTTTGCTTTATGTTACCTCAGAAAACTAGTCCCTATGTTTAACCATTCTGTTATACACACATTACCTCAGAAAATTAGCCTATATATATATATATATATATATATATACATATCTATACATATCTATATAT
>NC_056738.1:13873301-13915801 GCF_019279795.1 Protopterus annectens | reverse complement strand
TTCTAGCAGCTCTTCAAATTCAGTACTTTGATACATAGTCTCAGATACGGATATATCTATGAATTCTTTAATTAATTTCTTCATGCAGGATTCCATAACAAATACAAACTCCTATTAGGAGTAAACCTACCCCAATAGCAATCAATGTGTTCATAAAGATGGAGCCCCACCCCCCCGAAGGCATTTTGAAAAAACTCTGTCAGAGGGTTTGGGCCTGGTTTGGTCATGGCCGACACTTGCTGAATCACCTCAAGATGGTCGTTGATCTCATGCTGATGGTCAGGAATGAACGCACAGCACTCTTCTTTGATTAAAGTGCAAGTTCCGCCTCTCGCCGCTAGGGTGAAGTCAAGAGCCATTCGGTTTTGAAGCACTACAGTTCTCATGGCATTCAGTTCATCAGTTATCAGTTCAAGGGCAGAAAAAGTTGCATTACTCATTATTTCGAGAAGTTTGGACAGTTTTCGCAGCTCCCATATTGATTTAACTCCGCCATACATGGGTGATATACCTGCCCAGGATATAACAGCATCACTCAAGTTCATGTGCACAAGTTTGGTTCCCACATTACGATGGTCTTTCCACCCCACTTCGATTCGTCCCACTGGATTCTCAGGTTTCTTAACAGTCTTCTTGGTTACGTCTCAAGTATTTCGGATACTCCCCTGAGGCAAAACTGCAGTGTGTCGGATGGCCGGAACAAGGTATCCCAAAAAACAACTGCCAGACCAATTCTCAGGTAACCATTTATATGCCTTTTACCACATACAAAATAACAGTCCTCTACCTATGTCATTACTTTGTTACGAAATGACTGCACTGCATGAAACATTTTCCTATCTATCACTGACAACTGTTTGAAAAGTACAGGATTATGCTGTACCTGATCAAGAGTTTTATGCATAGATTTTAAAAATGAGTCATAATCTGTGCTACAAGATCCGCTTAAATCATTTGGTTTTCTATAACATTTGTACTGTACAGTAACATTGCATTTACTCCATCCAACTTGGATGGAGTTGTTTTTATAAAAACATACAATTCCTTTTTGTGTTACAGGCAAATACAGTGCCACCTTATCTTGTGCTTTAATAGCGACTGTGTCAAAAACCAGATTTTCCCAGGTCTCATTGACCCCTAGGGGGATAGCAGTCATTAACAAACTCCCATATGCTGTCAGTATGGCCGTACAGACCCAGCAGTTCGAAACATTGAAAGTCTCTGCGTATACACGTGTAATTGCCTGATAAGTGTTAAAGTTCGGATGCCAGTCTATGTTTGGTTCATTACATCTAATCAGTTCAACCTTTGTGGCAGGAAAAAAGTACGGCCACAGCAAAAAGAACAGTGTGATCAATATTGCAATAAAAACAATCATACAAGTTTTTTGAAGTTGCTCAGTGTCTCTACTCACTCTGTATCTGGCCATTTTGTTCTTGTTGTGCAACAGTAACAAAGTTTTTGTCTAGTTCAAAGTTCTTAACCAGTTTACAGTGTGTCAAATGAATCCAGGAATCCCGCTCCGTGATTTTGACTGCAGTGGGTGTTGACAGCAGTACCTGGTACGGACCTTCCCACTTCGGAGAGCTCCGATTCTTCTGTTTCACAATCTTCAACCAGACACAGGTGCCTGGGGCTACTGGTGCTTCCGATTTCGATTGCTCTTTATCTGAAACAGAATTTAACTGCAAAAGTTTGTTATTCAAAAATCGCCTCATATATCCTGCAAGTGAACTGTCAGCCTCCTGCTCTGTAGACATGAGAGGTTTCCACTGAGGTGTATAATATGCCCTCCCAAACAAAGTTTCAAAAGGAGTTAATCCCTTTACATTTGGAACAGTTCTCATGCTCAACAGTGCTAAAGGCAAACAGTGCACCCAATTTTTCTGTGTCTCTTCTATCAATTTCCTAAGTTTATTCTTCAGTACCCCATTGTGCCTCTCTACTAGCCCTGCAGATTGAGGGTGGTATGCACAGTGGTTCTTTAATGATATTCCAAAATAACGACTGAGTTGCTGGATTGTTTGGTTCACGAAATGTGTCCTGTTATCACTATAAATCTTTTCTGGTATACCAAATCTGGGTATAATTTCTTTAATGAGGACCTTTGCAACAGTAGCTGCATCTGGATTTTTAGTTGGAAACGCTTCAACCCATTTGGAAAACATGTCTATAATAACAAGGCAATACTTCTTATTCTCACATTTATTCAATTCTATAAAATCCATACAGATAGTATGGAACGGATATGGTGGTGTAGGAAAATTCTCTCGCTTAGGCTTCAATGCCCCTTGTGCATGATGCTTGTTACAAACATGGCATGCTGCACAAAAATTTTTTGTATAGTTTGTAAACCCATAGGTTGTAAACACTCGATTCACTAACTGTACCATCCCCCCTGTTGAGACATGGCTCTGCCCATGGCTCAACAACGCTGCATATCTAAACAAATTAGATGGCAAAATCGGTTTCTTTTCCTTGGAGATGTACAGTCCCTTTTCGAGGATTGCTCCTCGTTTTATCCACTTTTGTTTTTCAATATTTGTAGTAAGTGTCTGCATTGTTTTTAACATTTCTAAATCTAAAGTCTCTGAGGGTTGTAATTCCTCACTCAAAAGAAAAGCTTTTGTGGCTGAGGCTGCCTGCTTTGCAGCTGTATCAGCCCGTGCATTACCTTTTGAAATTCTATCCTGTTGTTTTGTATGAGCTACGCATTTGCAAATAGCTACTTTTTTAGGTAACTGAATTGAATCTAACAAGTCCAAAATAAGTTGCGCATGATTAATCGGTTTACCAGTAGATGTTATCATTCCTCTATTTTTCCACTGTTGCGCAAAAACATGTACAGTAGAAAAAGCATACTGACTGTCAGTATAAATGTTCACTTTCTTACCTTTTGCTAAGGTACATGCCCTTGTTAAGGCAATCAATTCTGCTGCTTGTGCAGATAAGTTGTGTGGTAAAGATCTTGCTTCTAAAGTTTCAGTATCAGAAATGACTGCATACCCCACTAGGTTCTGTCCTGTAGGACCCCTCCTGCACGAGCCGTCCACATAGCATGTCACCTCGGCATCATCCAAGGGAACATCCATAAGGTCTTGTCTTGGTAATGTCTTTTGTTCAATCTCCTGCAGGCAGCAGTGTGGTTTGCCATCTGCAGGGGTTGGAAGCAAGGTCGACGGATTCAAAGTTGTACCTCATTCAATTGTCATATGAAGTTGGCTCAACAGTATGGTCATACAGGAAAGATGCCTAGCTGGAGAAAGATATGCTACTTTTTCTTGCAGTAAAATAATTGCGACTGCATGAGGCACTCTCAATGTGAGAGGGTGGAATAACACTCCTGAGGCTGAAGCCTGCATTGCCATTGCAGCTGCAACTTCTGCTTGTACACAGTGGGGCAGAGATCGCACCACTGGATCTAGCTGTGATGAATAGTAAGCTATGGGGCGTTGTTTGTCCCCATGTTGCTGTGTCAATACTGATGTCATATAACCTTGCTTACAATCTACAGTTTGAATAAACTGCTTGTTATAGTTTGGTAATCCTAAAACTAAGGATGATGCTATCAATTGTTTCAGCTTACAGAAAGCTGCTTCTGCTTCAGGTGTCCATTGTAAAATATCTTGTGCTGCCATTGGTTTCTTAAATATTAAATCAGCCAGTGGAGCAGATTCCAAAGCATAGTTCAGTATCCAACTCCGACAAAATTAGTAGTTCCCAGGAAGGACATCATTTCCTTCTTGGTAGCTGGTCTAGATGCTTGTAAAATTGCTGTTTTCTGTCTTCATCTAATATTCTACCTTCTTTGGATATTACATATCCCAAGTATTTAACTTGTTTTCTCCAAAGCTGTAACTTGTCTTTGTTTACTTTGTGACCTTGAGTAGCTAAAAATTGTAATAAAGCTATCGTGCCCTCCTTGCATTCTTGCTGGGTGGGGGCTGCCAGCAGAATGTCGTCTACATAAAGTAGAATCTGACTACCTTTCGGTGGGATAAATCCCGCCAGGTTGCTTGCCATTTCCTGGGCAAATATTGTTGGACTTTCACAATATCCCTGTGGTAATCTGGTATATGTGTACCACTTTCCCTGAAATGTAAATGCAAACCAATATTGGCTGTCAGGGTGTATCGGTATTGAGAAAAATGCATTACTAATGTCTACCACTGAAAAATATTTTTGTACTGGCTTTAAATCATTCAGTAAGGTATGTGGATCTGGCACTGTTGGTGCCCTAGGTATAACTGCATTATTTACAGCTTGTAAGTATTGGACCATACGCCATTCCCCATTTGCTTTCTTGACAGGAAATAAAGGTGTATTACATGGTGAATCAGGAGATTCTATTAAGACTCCTTCCTTAAGTAAGGCTGCTATGATAGGTTTGATTCCTACCTCTGCATCCTTTCTCAAGGGATACTGTCTTTTCTGGGGCCTAAAAGCTGACTTTGGCGTTATGGTAACTGGTCCTGCTGTTCGTATTAATCCTACATCTGATTTCCCTGCTGACCAGAGAATGTCTGGTATGTCTCACAAGGCTTTTTCCTCTTCTTCCAATAAGAGTAATACTCAGCTATCCTCACTAGCCTGTGAGTGTACAGCTGGGTGTGTCTGTGTGATCCAATTCAATTTTTGTTTCTGTACTCCCTGTTCAGAGAGCTCTAATTCTGTCTGCTTTTCCCACCTTGTGACTTTCTCACCTAAGTCTACCCATTTTAAAGTTTTTTTCTTAGTCAAACTAACATGTGGCAGTCGATTAGATTTGTAAAGTGCCAAAAATTCCTGGGGCAGAAAACAGCTTGCTACACTGTTCCCTTCTGCAGCCCAGTACAAGTTTCGCAATACTAGCCTGTTTGCATGGTTTTGAAACAATTCTCGTTCATAATCTTTATCAGGTCCTGGTCTATTGCAGTAATATAGAGTACAATGCAACAAATGCTGTTTGTCAAAGTCGAGGGAGGGGAACTTGCTGATGGCTATGTTCATCAGTTCTTCGGTTACTGCCCCTGGACCAGTCGTAACCAAGTCCTGGCTGTATCAATAATACATTTCACCCTCCGGTCGCACTACAAAAGTGTCCATTTGTCGCTGTGCTTCCATACCCTGCATGGTTGGAACTACGGCTATGCCAAATATCTGCATCAAATCTCTACCCAAAAGATTCACTGGGCATTTTGCAGAAACTACAATTTTACTTTTCTGAGTCATCCCTGAAACGGGGTCTATTATTGTAATGTCACGGGAGAGTAGCTCCCGATACAGCTGTCCATTAGCTGCTTTCACTAGTATATAATCTGGTGATTCTGTATCTTCCAGTAGTTTGGAAGGGTGTATCAGGGTTCGTGAAGCCCCTGAGTCACACAAACATTTTACTTCCCTCCCCTCTACCAGAAGCATCACTTCTGGTTTTGTGTCTGCTAAGTAAAGTTCTAAGCTCAAAAGAGCCAGGTCTAAAATTTCATTTTCTTCTATGTCTGCGTATTCATATACATCCTCTACCCCTCGTGTCACATCCTCTTCTCCTGCTATCACGTTTACACTTACCTTTCCCTGCTCACTCTCTTCTAATGATTCCTGACTATCATATAGTCATTCCTCATCCTCCTTATTTTCTGTAGTCGCCTTGTTGTTTAAAAAGCCTGCAATCCCTTGTTAAATGTCCTTTTTTTCCGCACTTAAAACACTCACCCTTTTTCTTTCTTTCCTCAAAATCTTCTGATCATTTGTCAGATTGTTTATTTCCCTGGGTATTTTTCTTACCCTTTTTCCCAGTTTGTACTACAAATACTTCTGACCCGTCTTCTGCTGAAAATACTTGAGTTTTCTTTTTCTTTTTACTATTAAAATGTCTTTCTGCATGACTAGCACATTCAAGTAATGGCTGTAATCTACTTGTTCGATGATCTACCATATGCTTTGTAATAAAGCTACTAATGGGAGTTATACTACCCTTCAAGAATGTGTTCTTTAACTGTTGTTCATATGAAGAATCATGTGTCTGGTTTTCTGGTATTTGCATTCTGCAGTGATTATTAAAACACTCTAACAGTCTAGCATAATATCTATCAACTGTTTCACCTTCCTGTTGAATGCATTGATTAATGCAAGTCCAATCAGCCCTAGGCTTCCACTTTTCAGAGATTCGGTCTGTTAGACCCTTTACTCTGCCATCCAGTTCTGCATTAGTATGTGGGAGTGGTCTAAGTTGTGTGTCACGAGGATTCCAGTCGCCACTAATCATGTGCCAATCTGGACCCACAATTTGTCTAACTACTTTTTCTACTTCCTCTCCATTCAAATGGTAACTTAATCTCATACCCTGTAAGTCTTCTAAAAATTTTCTAAAATTCACTTTTTGGTGGGGAATACCTTCTGTGGCTTTCCGGATGTCTTCCGGTGTCCACGGTCTATAAACTAAAAGAGTCAGATCTTGTCCTGCCTGTCCTGCCTGAGGATTCGGTACTTCTATGAGCGGGCATATCTCTTCTTAGCTCATAGCCTGTGATGCTCTATTTAATTCATTTAATTCAATTTCCTTCCTCAAGTCGCGTGTTCGAGACCTGGTCTCAATAGGGTCCCTGACAAACTGTTGTGCTTTTGCAGTGACCGCTGGGTATAGCGGAGGTGGATCAGCTCGTCCACTCGCTTCATATTCTGGTAACTGAAGTGAAGGGGGCGAAGGAGGGGCCGTTGCTATTACCAAGTTATTGTCTTCTTTGTATAAGAACATTGTTTTCGAATTTTTAATTCTCTGCTCCCTACGATTTGCTTCCTCAAGCCACCTGTGCGCCTGAGGGACTCCTAATTGTCTCTGCTTTTTTAATTGACCTTTTGTGTCTATTTTTAACTGTTTTACAGGTTTCATAAGTGCAAGTTTATCTAAATTACCCTCGAATTTGTACTTATCAACCCATTTGGTGTAATATTTAACATTATCGGCACGCTGTAATTGCATATACTTTGCGTCTTCAGTTAGGGGCGTGTCCCGGGAACGTTTTGTGCACTGATTTTCCATTGGTGTCTTGGCTAAGCTGTAAATTGTTACGTAACCCTTTCTACCACGTGGTACCACAAGTCTACACCTTTTCACAGTTTATCTAGAATAACTGTCTACCTATTCTGTTTCCCTGATCTATGACAAAAAACAGTAACCCTTTTTTCTGTCCCTAATTTGCATAGGCAAATTTACCTGACAAAAAACAGTTCTGTAACTAGTCCCTGATCTTGAAACAGAAATAAGGTAATTCCTCCTTATCTGACCCTCCGTGAGTTGATCCACCGGATCGTTGACTCGTCCTCCAATCCCAGATCAGAAACAGTGGCTGGCCTCTTTCGAACGACAATTCAGTCGGAGGTCTTTCAAAACAGAAGAGCCAATTTGGCCTCTTCTTCGTACGGATGCATGCCACCGGGCCCAATTCTGACCTAGGTCCAGAGCGAGAGATACGTTTCCGGTCCGAAGGACCAATCTGTCAAAGGAAAAATATACTTTAAAATGATCAAAACACGGTAGGTTCAGGTTAAGGCATTTTAATCTTGCAGCAAGGAGACAAAAACGTGCTAATACAGAGTTTGTCTAACCAGAAACAGGAAATGCATTCATTTTTATAGGTTATCAAATTAATCCTGTCCAACCATGCTGATGTAACAGATTACCACCTTTTCATCATCATCTGCTGACCATCTTTCCCATAATTTTCTACTGATTTGAACAATTTTTGTGTGAAACTTCCTGAGGAAAACAACATGGCCTTGGTTACTTTCAGTTGGATACTTGTTATGTTACATTCAAGATACTATAGCTAAATCAAATACAATGCTAGCAGTTCATTTTTCTAATAATCCTTTGTCTACCTTATCTCTAAATTACTGCAGCTGCAGAGGTTCCCATCCTCTGAACAAGGCTGCTTGTCTAAAATCATTACATTTATATTGTTCATTCATATGCTTCTGACCTAGCAGATAAACACCTGCTTCTCAAGTACATTTCCACAAGGCATAAACAAGAATATTGCTGTGCTAGCAGTTACTAGGTCAGAGGGCACCTTGCAAGTTTCATTAAGCATGCTGCAGTTTTAGAAAAGCATATTTTCAGTCTCATATGAAACTCAATTTATATAAATCACAGTGCATGAAAAATAGAATGAAAAGCATATTAAAACACTTGATTATTAATTTGGCATTAAGCATACACACATTAATACATATTTTTCTAACATCTCCCTCCTGTTAATAATTTTTATTCTATTTTCAAAAAAGGATAAACAGCTTGCTTCTTTTCCCAACCTCTTCCATTTAGGATTTGCAGTTAAGAAAGTCATTCAGTTTAAACTTTTATGAAAGTGTCTCGCATTCTAGCAGCTCTTCAAATTCAGTACTTTGATACATAGTCTCAGATACGGATATATCTATGAATTCTTTAATTAATTTCTTCATGCAGGGGATTCCGCAACAAATACAAACTCCTATTAGGAGTAAACCTACCCCAATAGCAATCAATGTGTTCATAAAGATGGAGCCCCACCCCCCCGAAGGCATTTTGAAAAAACTCTGTCAGAGGGTTTGGGCCTGGTTTGGTCATGGCCGACACTTGCTGAATCACCTCGAGATGGTCGTTGATCTCATGCTGATGGTCAGGAATGAACGCACAGCACTCTTCTTTGATTAAAGTGCAAGTTCGCCTCTGCCGCTAGGGTGAAGTCAAGAGCCATTCGGTTTTGAAGCACTACAGTTCTCATGGCATTCAGTTCATCAGTTATCAGTTCAAGGGCAGAAAAAGTTGCATTACTCATTATTTCGAGAAGTTTGGACAGTTTTCGCAGCTCCCATATTGATTTAACTCCGCCATACATGGGTGATATACCTGCCCAGGATATAACAGCATCACTCAAGTTCATGTGCACAAGTTTGGTTCCCACATTACGATGGTCTTTCCACCCCACTTCGATTCGTCCCACTGGATTCTCAGGTTTCTTAACAGTCTTCTTGGTTACGTCTCAAGTATTTCGGATACTCCCCTGAGGCAAAACTGCAGTGTGTCGGATGGCCGGAACAAGGTATCCCAAAAAACAACTGCCAGACCAATTCTCAGGTAACCATTTATATGCCTTTTTACCACATACAAAATAACAGTCCTCTACCTATGTCATTACTTTGTTACGAAATGACTGCACTGCATGAAACATTTTCCTATCTATCACTGACAACTGTTTGAAAAGTACAGGATTATGCTGTACCTGATCAAGAGTTTTATGCATAGATTTTAAAAATGAGTCATAATCTGTGCTACAAGATCCGCTTAAATCATTTGGTTTTCTATAACATTTGTACTGTACAGTAACATTGCATTTACTCCATCCAACTTGGATGGAGTTGTTTTTATAAAAACATACAATTCCTTTTTGTGTTACAGGCAAATACAGTGCCACCTTATCTTGTGCTTTAATAGCGACTGTGTCAAAAACCAGATTTTCCCAGGTCTCATTGACCCCTAGGGGGATAGCAGTCATTAACAAACTCCCATATGCTGTCAGTATGGCCGTACAGACCCAGCAGTTCGAAACATTGAAAGTCTCTGCGTATACACGTGTAATTGCCTGATAAGTGTTAAAGTTCGGATGCCAGTCTATGTTTGGTTCATTACATCTAATCAGTTCAACCTTTGTGGCAGGAAAAAAGTACGGCCACAGCAAAAAGAACAGTGTGATCAATATTGCAATAAAAACAATCATACAAGTTTTTTGAAGTTGCTCAGTGTCTCTACTCACTCTGTATCTGGCCATTTTGTTCTTGTTGTGCAACAGTAACAAAGTTTTTGTCTAGTTCAAAGTTCTTAACCAGTTTACAGTGTGTCAAATGAATCCAGGAATCCCGCTCCGTGATTTTGACTGCAGTGGGTGTTGACAGCAGTACCTGGTACGGACCTTCCCACTTCGGAGAGCTCCGATTCTTCTGTTTCACAATCTTCAACCAGACACAGGTGCCTGGGGCTACTGGTGCTTCCGATTTCGATTGCTCTTTATCTGAAACAGAATTTAACTGCAAAAGTTTGTTATTCAAAAATCGCCTCATATATCCTGCAAGTGAACTGTCAGCCTCCTGCTCTGTAGACATGAGAGGTTTCCACTGAGGTGTATAATATGCCCTCCCAAACAAAGTTTCAAAAGGAGTTAATCCCTTTACATTTGGAACAGTTCTCATGCTCAACAGTGCTAAAGGCAAACAGTGCACCCAATTTTTCTGTGTCTCTTCTATCAATTTCCTAAGTTTATTCTTCAGTACCCCATTGTGCCTCTCTACTAGCCCTGCAGATTGAGGGTGGTATGCACAGTGGTTCTTTAATGATATTCCAAAATAACGACTGAGTTGCTGGATTGTTTGGTTCACGAAATGTGTCCTGTTATCACTATAAATCTTTTCTGGTATACCAAATCTGGGTATAATTTCTTTAATGAGGACCTTTGCAACAGTAGCTGCATCTGGATTTTTAGTTGGAAACGCTTCAACCCATTTGGAAAACATGTCTATAATAACAAGGCAATACTTCTTATTCTCACATTTATTCAATTCTATAAAATCCATACAGATAGTATGGAACGGATATGGTGGTGTAGGAAAATTCTCTCGCTTAGGCTTCAATGCCCCTTGTGCATGATGCTTGTTACAAACATGGCATGCTGCACAAAAATTTTTTGTATAGTTTGTAAACCCATAGGTTGTAAACACTCGATTCACTAACTGTACCATCCCCCCTGTTGAGACATGGCTCTGCCCATGGCTCAACAACGCTGCATATCTAAACAAATTAGATGGCAAAATCGGTTTCTTTTCCTTGGAGATGTACAGTCCCTTTTCGAGGATTGCTCCTCGTTTTATCCACTTTTGTTTTTCAATATTTGTAGTAAGTGTCTGCATTGTTTTTAACATTTCTAAATCTAAAGTCTCTGAGGGTTGTAATTCCTCACTCAAAAGAAAAGCTTTTGTGGCTGAGGCTGCCTGCTTTGCAGCTGTATCAGCCCGTGCATTACCTTTTGAAATTCTATCCTGTTTTTGTATGAGCTACGCATTTGCAAATAGCTACTTTTTTAGGTAACTGAATTGAATCTAACAAGTCCAAAATAAGTTGCGCATGATTAATCGGTTTACCAGTAGATGTTATCATTCCTCTATTTTTCCACTGTTGCGCAAAAACATGTACAGTAGAAAAAGCATACTGACTGTCAGTATAAATGTTCACTTTCTTACCTTTTGCTAAGGTACATGCCCTTGTTAAGGCAATCAATTCTGCTGCTTGTGCAGATAAGTTGTGTGGTAAAGATCTTGCTTCTAAAGTTTCAGTATCAGAAATGACTGCATACCCCACTAGGTTCTGTCCTGTAGGACCCCTCCTGCACGAGCCGTCCACATAGCATGTCACCTCGGCATCATCGAAGGGAACATCCATAAGGTCTTGTCTTGGTAATGTCTTTTGTTCAATCTCCTGCAGGCAGCAGTGTGGTTTGCCATCTGCAGGGGTTGGAAGCAAGGTCGACGGATTCAAAGTTGTACCTCATTCAATTGTCATATGAAGTTGGCTCAACAGTATGGTCATACAGGAAAGATGCCTAGCTGGAGAAAGATATGCTACTTTTTCTTGCAGTAAAATAATTGCGACTGCATGAGGCACTCTCAATGTGAGAGGGTGGAATAACACTCCTGAGGCTGAAGCCTGCATTGCCATTGCAGCTGCAACTTCTGCTTGTACACAGTGGGGCAGAGATCGCACCACTGGATCTAGCTGTGATGAATAGTAAGCTATGGGGCGTTGTTTGTCCCCATGTTGCTGTGTCAATACTGATGTCATATAACCTTGCTTACAATCTACAGTTTGAATAAACTGCTTGTTATAGTTTGGTAATCCTAAAACTAAGGATGATGCTATCAATTGTTTCAGCTTACAGAAAGCTGCTTCTGCTTCAGGTGTCCATTGTAAAATATCTTGTGCTGCCATTGGTTTCTTAAATATTAAATCAGCCAGTGGAGCAGATTCCAAAGCATAGTTCAGTATCCAACTCCGACAAAAATTAGTAGTTCCCAGGAAGGACATCATTTCCTTCTTGGTAGCTGGTCTAGGTGCTTGTAAAATTGCTGTTTTTCTGTCTTCATCTAATATTCTACCTTCTTTGGATATTACATATCCCAAGTATTTAACTTGTTTTCTCCAAAGCTGTAACTTGTCTTTGTTTACTTTGTGACCTTGAGTAGCTAAAAATTGTAATAAAGCTATCGTGCCCTCCTTGCATTCTTGCTGGGTGGGGGCTGCCAGCAGAATGTCGTCTACATAAAGTAGAATCTGACTACCTTTCGGTGGGATAAATCCCGCCAGGTTGCTTGCCATTTCCTGGGCAAATATTGTTGGACTTTCACAATATCCCTGTGGTAATCTGGTATATGTGTACCACTTTCCCTGAAATGTAAATGCAAACCAATATTGGCTGTCAGGGTGTATCGGTATTGAGAAAAATGCATTACTAATGTCTACCACTGAAAAATATTTTTGTACTGGCTTTAAATCATTCAGTAAGGTATGTGGATCTGGCACTGTTGGTGCCCTAGGTATAACTGCATTATTTACAGCTTGTAAGTATTGGACCATACGCCATTCCCCATTTGCTTTCTTGACAGGAAATAAAGGTGTATTACATGGTGAATCAGGAGATTCTATTAAGACTCCTTCCTTAAGTAAGGCTGCTATGATAGGTTTGATTCCTACCTCTGCATCCTTTCTCAAGGGATACTGTCTTTTCTGGGGCCTAAAAGCTGACTTTGGCGTTATGGTAACTGGTCCTGCTGTTCGTATTAATCCTACATCTGATTTCCCTGCTGACCAGAGAATGTCTGGTATGTCTCACAAGGCTTTTTCCTCTTCTTCCAATAAGAGTAATACTCAGCTATCCTCACTAGCCTGTGAGTGTACAGCTGGGTGTGTCTGTGTGATCCAATTCAATTTTTGTTTCTGTACTCCCTGTTCAGAGAGCTCTAATTCTGTCTGCTTTTCCCACCTTGTGACTTTCTCACCTAAGTCTACCCATTTTAAAGTTTTTTTCTTAGTCAAACTAACATGTGGCAGTCGATTAGATTTGTAAAGTGCCAAAAATTCCTGGGGCAGTAAACAGCTTGCTACACTGTTCCCTTCTGCAGCCCAGTACAAGTTTCGCAATACTAGCCTGTTTGCATGGTTTTGAAACAATTCTCGTTCATAATCTTTATCAGGTCCTGGTCTATTGCAGTAATATAGAGTACAATGCAACAAATGCTGTTTGTCAAAGTCGAGGGAGGGGAACTTGCTGATGGCTATGTTCATCAGTTCTTCGGTTACTGCCCCTGGACCAGTCGTAACCAAGTCCTGGCTGTATCAATAATACATTTCACCCTCCGGTCGCACTACAAAAGTGTCCATTTGTCGCTGTGCTTCCATACCCTGCATGGTTGGAACTACGGCTATGCCAAATATCTGCATCAAATCTCTACCCAAAAGATTCACTGGGCATTTTGCAGAAACTACAATTTTACTTTTCTGAGTCATCCCTGAAACGGGGTCTATTATTGTAATGTCACGGAGAGTAGCTCGATACAGCTGTCCATTAGCTGCTTTCACTAGTATATAATCTGGTGATTCTGTATCTTCCAGTAGTTTGGAAGGGTGTATCAGGGTTCGTGAAGCCCCTGAGTCACACAAACATTTTACTTCCCTCCCCTCTACCAGAAGCATCACTTCTGGTTTTGTGTCTGCTAAGTAAAGTTCTAAGCTCAAAAGAGCCAGGTCTAAAATTTCATTTTCTTCTATGTCTGCGTATTCATATACATCCTCTACCCCTCGTGTCACATCCTCTTCTCCTGCTATCACGTTTACACTTACCTTTCCCTGCTCACTCTCTTCTAATGATTCCTGACTATCATATAGTCATTCCTCATCCTCCTTATTTTCTGTAGTCGCCTTGTTGTTTAAAAGCCTGCAATCCCTTGTTAAATGTCCTTTTTTTCCGCACTTAAAACACTCACCCTTTTTCTTTCTTTCCTCAAAATCTTCTGATCATTTGTCAGATTGTTTATTTCCCTGGGTATTTTTCTTACCCTTTTTCCCAGTTTGTACTACAAATACTTCTGACCCGTCTTCTGCTGAAAATACTTGAGTTTTCTTTTTCTTTTTACTATTAAAATGTCTTTCTGCATGACTAGCACATTCAAGTAATGGCTGTAATCTACTTGTTCGATGATCTACCATATGCTTTGTAATAAAGCTACTAATGGGAGTTATACTACCCTTCAAGAATGTGTTCTTTAACTGTTGTTCATATGAAGAATCATGTGTCTGGTTTTCTGGTATTTGCATTCTGCAGTGATTATTAAAACACTCTAACAGTCTAGCATAATATCTATCAACTGTTTCACCTTCCTGTTGAATGCATTGATTAATGCAAGTCCAATCAGCCCTAGGCTTCCACTTTTCAGAGATTCGGTCTGTTAGACCCTTTACTCTGCCATCCAGTTCTGCATTAGTATGTGGGAGTGGTCTAAGTTGTGTGTCACGAGGATTCCAGTCGCCACTAATCATGTGCCAATCTGGACCCACAATTTGTCTAACTACTTTTCTACTTCCTCTCCATTCAAATGGTAACTTAATCTCATACCCTGTAAGTCTTCTAAAAATTTTCTAAAATTCACTTTTTGGTGGGGAATACCTTCTGTGGCTTTCCGGATGTCTTCCGGTGTCCACGGTCTATAAACTAAAAGAGTCAGATCTTGTCCTGCCTGTCCTGCCTGAGGATTCGGTACTTCTATGAGCGGGCATATCTCTTCTTAGCTCATAGCCTGTGATGCTCTATTTAATTCATTTAATTCAATTTCCCTCCTCAAGTCGCGTGTTCGAGACCTGGTCTCAATAGGGTCCCTGACAAACTGTTGTGCTTTTGCAGTGACCGCTGGGTATAGCGGAGGTGGATCAGCTCGTCCACTCGCTTCATATTCTGGTAACTGAAGTGAAGGGGGCGAAGGAGGGGCCGTTGCTATTACCAAGTTATTGTCTTCTTTGTATAAGAACATTGTTTTCGAATTTTTAATTCTCTGCTCCCTACGATTTGCTTCCTCAAGCCACCTGTGCGCCTGAGGGACTCCTAATTGTCTCTGCTTTTTTAATTGACCTTTTGTGTCTATTTTTAACTGTTTTACAGGTTTCATAAGTGCAAGTTTATCTAAATTACCCTCGAATTTGTACTTATCAACCCATTTGGTGTAATATTTAACATTATCGGCACGCTGTAATTGCATATACTTTGCGTCTTCAGTTAGGGGCGTGTCCCGGGAACGTTTTGTGCACTGATTTTCCATTGGTGTCTTGGCTAAGCTGTAAATTGTTACGTAACCCTTTCTACCACGTGGTACCACAAGTCTACACCTTTTCACAGTTTATCTAGAATAACTGTCTACCTATTCTGTTTCCCTGATCTATGACAAAAAACAGTAACCCTTTTTTCTGTCCCTAATTTGCATAGGCAAATTTACCTGACAAAAAACAGTTCTGTAACTAGTCCCTGATCTTGAAACAGAAATAAGGTAATTCCTCCTTATCTGACCCTCCGTGAGTTGATCCACCGGATCGTTGACTCGTCCTCCAATCCCAGATCAGAAACAGTGGCTGGCCTCTTTCGAACGACAATTCAGTCAGAGGTCTTTCAAAACAGAAGAGCCAATTTGGCCTCTTCTTCGTACGGATGCATGCCACCGGGCCCAATTCTGACCTAGGTCCAGAGCGAGAGATACGTTTCCGGTCCGAAGGACCAATCTGTCAAAGGAAAAATATACTTTAAAAATGATCAAAACACGGTAGGTTCAGGTTAAGGCATTTTAATCTTGCAGCAAGGAGACAAAAACGTGCTAATACAGAGTTTGTCTAACCAGAAACAGGAAATGCATTCATTTTTATAGGTTATCAAATTAATCCTGTCCAACCATGCTGATGTAACAGATTACCACCTTTTCATCATCATCTGCTGACCATCTTTCCCATAATTTTCTACTGATTTGAACAATTTTTGTGTGAAACTTCCTGAGGAAAACAACATGGCCTTGGTTACTTTCAGTTGGATACTTGTTATGTTACATTCAAGATACTATAGCTAAATCAAATACAATGCTAGCAGTTCATTTTTCTAATAATCCTTTGTCTACCTTATCTCTAAATTACTGCAGCTGCAGAGGTTCCCATCCTCTGAACAAGGCTGCTTGTCTAAAATCATTACATTTATATTGTTCATTCATATGCTTCTGACCTAGCAGATAAACACCTGCTTCTCAAGTACATTTCCACAAGGCATAAACAAGAATATTGCTGTGCTAGCAATTACTAGGTCAGAGGGCAACTTGCAAGTTTCATTAAGCATGCTGCAGTTTTAGAAAAGCATATTTTCAGTCTCATATGAAACTCAATTTATATAAATCACAGTGCATGAAAAATAGAATGAAAAACATATTAAAAACACTTGATTATTAATTTGGCATTACGCATACACACATTAATACATATTTTTCAAACACTTTCATTGCAAGATGTGTGCACAGAGATGGCATAATGGTGGGACAAACGGCCTACAGTAGGAACATGTCTGAAACATCACCCTTATACAGTGCTACAACAGCATATATACCACTATTACAATGGCAACTGTTGCATATCTACACAATGGCATATCACAATAACTCATTCCACAACCCTTACAACCTGTAATGTGGTCCTAATATGAGCAATGAATGTGTAATATGGAATCCTATGTTAGGAGAGCAAATATGGGGAATACATATCTTAACAAACACTGGAAGCATATGTGTGCATACACTCCAAATAACATATTGTAAAAGCAGCTTTTGAGGTACTGACAGTATTCACTCTTCATGAGTATGCACCTTCCAGCAAGTACAGGTCCTCAATGTCACACCAAGAAATGGTTTGCTGTCCAAGATGTATGTCCATCACATTGTCCACTCACCTGCAACAGAGGCAACTGTGGCTTGCACACATCTTACAAGCCACGGAATGGATCCCATACCCAACAGGTAGCACTCAGGAGTGGGACACGTAGCCTTACCTCACCACTGCATATCCCATGGCAAACAGTGCAGACAGTCATGTATGTAGCAAGGATGCATGGGACAACATTAATGTAGAAGATAAACAGATGGCCATACAAAATAGATGACACGTGTCACAAACAGGTCATGGAAGCTGCCTAGTAACATGCCACAACACTGAGGGAGTTACAGGAATGTCTAACAAGTACTGGCTGTGCAGTACTTGTGTTGGCAATCACCTGGACTCTGCATAAGTGCGGCCCATGGGTTAGGGTAATCAGTTGGGACAGTTGTTCCACAGGAAACATCACCCAGGGCTCTCTACAGGTAGCATATGCAAAACATCAAAAGTCCCCCAAAGGCATGTGTTGCAATGTGTAATTGTGTATCAAGACCAAGTTCAAAACCTACAGACAGTATCAATTAAGATACATGTGCTGCACAAGCAACACCTCACTCCATCTCAGGCCTACCATCACATCTGTACCTTGCTGGTGCCAGTGTACACCTGTATGTTTGCCATTCATTAGCAGGGACTAGGCCGGTACACATGGTGTTTTGAATTTGAGACACTGCAAAATGACACTCGTGTAGCTCATAGTTGTCAAGCATCTGCAAAAAGTCTGAGGATGGAGAGGGGTGTCATCCTAAAACACAACAGTGAACTGAAGCAGACATCCAAAGCTCACTAAGAATGGCTGTCAAGGTCATGAATTGTGGCAGACATAACCCTGACTCCACTGCAATAGTGAAGGCACTGTGTGACCACCAAGGGCTGTGCACATGAGTTGACCTTGCAATCTTGCAGAACTGGGGGACATTTGTAGGGCAGAGTAACCAAATACTGGCAAGTGCAGATGGCCCATGCTAGTATACCACTTCCAGGAATAGTGACTGCTGTAGTACACTTAACAGCTGGTTCAACAAGCCATCATATTAAGGGTGTGCACACTTATAGACTCACGGATTGTATGCATCTCAATCAGCATCTGCACAACTAACACATTTGTTTGATTGTGCATTTGATTCCAGAGGTCATATGTGACATATAAGTTTGTGTAATGTTAATATATGCAGTATTGTGGCCCCATGGCATATCAGGGAAGAGGGTGCCATGTCAATAAGGGTGTGTACACTCATCATAGCCACAGTAAAGTTTGAAGGTTGTCAGTGTAATTGTATTTTATTGGTCATACATGCACCGCTGATGAAGAGATTTGCAAATCAGACATCAGGCATTCACTATTGACATTTGTCTACATATCATCCCAGGTATGTGTTGGACAAACACATAGGGCCTGTGAGCAGCAGAGCAAACATACATGACACACATATACGCATTCAGCAATGGCATGTACACCTGTAAGGTGTGGTGCACAGTACATGCCAGGATGCTGAACAGGTGCACAGCAATACTGTGTACATGGGTGCAGTGTATTCCAGAGGAAGGGGCATCACCTACTAACACAACCCATGCATCACAGAGATAAATAATGTTGGTAACAGGGATTGACTATAGCTGCAGTACATGCTGTTTAGTGCCATATGTCATGCATGTTGACACATGGGTAATGAGAGGTCTGTGTGTAACATCTTTGTGCAACCTCACCTGTAAATCTGTGTGTGTGTGCATGTGTGTGTGTGTGTGTGTGTGTGTGTGTGTGTGTGTGTGTGTGTGTGTTGTGTGCAGTGCATGTGTGTGTGTGTGTGTGTGTGTGTGTGTGTGTGTGTGTGTGTGTGTGTGTGTCTGTGTGTGTGTGTGTGTGTGTGTGTGTGTGTGTGTGTGTGTGTGTGTGTGTGTGTGTACAGTTAAGCAATGACGTACAAGTCTTAAAGTGCATTTCTTGTTTTCCCCTTACAGGTGACGAAGTGGGTCAGGGTCCCTCATGCAGGCAAACTGAGGTTAGTGTCCATACAGACACTAGCAATGATGATAGGTGTATTGAGGCACAGGCAGGATTGTCAGGGGCTGAAGCTGTGCTATCGTTTGACATCTCACTGTTATCCACCCCATCCCCGTACACAGTCATATTGCCTATTCATACCCCATCACCAGTGGTCATATATGAGAGACAGTTGGTGGGTAGTGGCATGGTACAGGACAGTGTGTTGTCTATGGCACATGTGTTTGGACACAGCAGCCATAGCCAGATGGCTGGCGAGGTATCACACAGTCAGATGTACAGGGGTGCTCGTAGGAGGGCTGCTGGTCATCATGCCCCTGGCAGAAGTTCAACATCTGGTGTCACCAGATGCATGTTTCAGGCTGTCATGGAGGCGCAGGCACATATGGAATGGTATACCAGACAGGGTCTGAGGCTGCAGAGGGCTACTCATTCTGCTGTTATTGACAACATCCATGATCTTGCAGGTGCCCACCATTATTTTGCAGAGGTCCTGGATAGATAGTTGGGTGAGATGGTGGGAATCCTTGACCGTGGAATGTCTGTACTTGAGCATATGGTGGGAGTAGTGCGACAGCCATGTGGACATAGGCCAGCAACACCAACAGGTGAAAGTCGATGTAGACATGCAAGAAGTCAGAGCCACTCCCGTAGTGATAGTACCAGCCCCAGCACTGCAGTGGGGGCACTGTCCACACCACAACATAGCAGGCCATGTGCACATGGCCCTGGCTGGCCCCAAGTGAGACCCAGATCCAGCAGACATATGTCATCATCAGGGGAGAGTACCATATTGTTGCTTGTACCTGGTGGTGCCCCTGGAACCCCTGGCAGGCACAGTTCTCATGTCCATGGCTGGAGATGGTGAACTGGTACGGTCTGCATCTGTCCAACAAACCCCTGTATAGGGCAGCCACATGGCAGAACTGTGTGCATGCATATACACACACATCACCAACCTAGCTAGGGCAACCCCATACCTACACATACATCTGCACAGCCCAATTAACAATGAAACCCCCTAACACACACATGATGTCAAATGAATGGCTCAGCCTAGGTCTCTGGCAAACACACAACACACCCTGTGCATATGATGATACCTGTGCCACATCCCTGTCATCCATAACATTGATGCAGGGACAGGCTAATATGGTTCTGATGCACAGGATGACTGTACTATGGTGTACCAATGTAATGCTATGTAACATGTTTTCAGCACTAAAGTTTAATGCTTACATGTCAGAATGTGTAGCTGTCCAGCCATGATGCATTATAGCTGTTATTAACACTGAGTGATTGTGGTCTCCATAATATATTCCGTTTGTGTTATAGGTGTGTCTGTGTCAGCAGGATGTTGGTCTGCTGTTGTTTCCTACAAGGGGTATGGCACTGTGGTGACACCTTGACTGTGCCATATCCTGGGTACAGCTGAAGACAAGTCACAGGTCTGTATAACAGTTACTGCATGTGCCACTTGCCTGATAGGTCTGAGGGGTGTATACAGATGAGTGCATGGTGGCTGATATCAGCAGCCCTTTTACAGTGGACAATGGTAAGTGTACTCGGTGGTACACCACATGTCTGTGTATAACACACACACACACACACACACACACACACACACACACACACACACACACACACACACACACACACACAGAAGCTTTGGTGTTGATGCAATACACAGAGAATACTGTACACATGGATGTAAGGACTTTTGCAATGAACCCATTTTAGCCTATATGTAATTCCACCAAGACAGAAAAGGCACAACATCACATTGGGAAATAATCAGTCTGCTAAGTTAATGTCATTGACGATGGTACTGGCAGGGAATATGTCTCCTTCCCCAATGTAGTGCAATCCTCAACTTGATAAACATAGGTGTGCTGGTGTGGGTGGCACAGACCTACTCTTTGGAGGGTGTGGGGTGGTGTAGAACCACAGATAGTGTGATTGACAACTACTTAACCTGTTAAAATGAACTGTACAGTATTACAGCTGACTATGTGCAGGATACACTCAACAATAACCGCAATGATGGTGGCTGCATCCACAAGATCCACACCCAGCTATATATACCAACACCAGTATTGCTTTACAGATATACAGTGGGGAAGAGAGCATTTACACATCTACTACTAGTTTTGATGGAGTGAATTTCCACAAGATGATACCTGTGAAATGTTGGCATTTGTCAGTCAGTTCTCGGACAGATGACCTCCTGGGACATGTATATTCTGCAAACTGAAGTAGATCCCTTCACATACACACACATTCGTACTTGGCAACACTAGGACTAGAACCCCTACCTAGGTACATAGTGCTACTAATGTGTGTGGCCTTAACTGGACACACCACACAGCTTTTAGGATGATGTGTGTTCCAGGTTACATGTTACGTGAAGCAGATCACCAGGCCTTGTACAGTATGGTAATGGGAGATGTACTGGTTGTTTATGAACAATACATACTGTGACATACTGTCATATACACACTGACAAACACATAACAGTCATACACACATCTGAGAGACCTAGGTTTATCAGTGCTAACTACCTTGGCAGTGTGACCATTCCATTACAAATAAGTTGCACACAGCACATGCATCATTGGGCTGGATAGTGTAATCAGTTACCTGTATGGTTGATGGTGACAGTGGTCACCATACAGTGGACCTTGGGACATGTACTGGGGGTACCATGGTGTAAAGATAGTTTACCATGTACCCACATTGGATATTGTACTCACTGAAACCCATGATAATACTCTGACATACCCACCATCACACATTGACCAGGACTGCAATACAACCCCTTGTCTATCTCAACAGTGCTACTACATGGATATGCATCTATTGCACACGCCACAGGGATAGTAGGGTGATGCTTTGTCATGGCTCTCCTACAGACAGCAACATCACTATCCCTTATACTGTGTGGCAATGTGCATTGTATTATAAATATACACATATGCACACATACTCACACTTGCCAGAACTCAGAGGGTAACTCATGCCTATCTACCCATTTGTACAACAGTATTGTGCTGGTACTACAAGCTCCAGGTAGCCCATAGGGTGAAGAGTGTAACAAGGTACATGTAACATCCATTACAGCATCAGCAGCCATATCTAACTATAGCAAAGGGGGTGCGGTGTGTGTGAAGGGCCTCAGGGTATTATCAACTACAGGTTTACAAACACACAGACACTGTTATTTTTAGTAATGCACACTGACACATTTGTCAGTACTGGGGTCCATAGGTGCAGATGTTCATAGTGTGTACCAGGATATTGTCCATGGAGAGATGGGAAGAGTAGGGGATGTGGGTAAAGTGGATTCATGCAACCTGCCATTTCCCAGCAGGCCATCTATCAACTGATGCCACAGGAGTGATCTTCAGGGTGAGAGTTAAATGCAACATCCAATCTTCTGGTTGCCTCTTGCAGAGGGCCAATGAGGTACTCCAATTGACATGTATGTAACATGTATTACAGAAAATGGTCAGTGTCTGTCTTGGAGACCTGTACCCAAGCATGTTCTGTTGACTGTGGTAGTGTAGTTGAGGATACCAGGGCAGGTGGTGCATACAGGGTGGGGATTCCTAGCTGTGGCATTCATAACACAACTGGGCAGACATGTCAGTGTCACTCAAGCATAGATTGCCTGTAAGCAGCCAAGATGGACTCCTGACATCTGCACATCTGTACAGAGGACAGACAGACATCAGCTACCCAACTGGTTATGCATTAGGATGAATGTGTTGACAGATATATGTCTGACACTGATAGGTATGCCATTACTACATAACAGCAGCCCTCAATGACATGTCCTATACACACAGTAGTCTATAGTTAATATACAGATGTCAGATCAATATCCAGTAGAAAATATTTAATGACACACAGCTCACACAGCAAGAACATGACCGTGAGGACTCAGAGTCCATCTTTCCATGCAGGGGTGTTTGGTTCAAGTACTACAATCTGCAATCTACTGTTACTTGGGAAAGTACTGTCAACAGTAGTAATGTAATGATACACTACATGCCAGTGTGACTGCATATAACCTGGGATACTACCCATGTATGTAACACATTCAAATGGAAAAGAGTGTTGTACAAGCCATATATACTCAGGTGTCCCAGATAGTAGACTCACACCCCTTGCTACTGTAATGACAACACATAGAGACATGTTATGTACATGGAATTAAATACACTTATTAAAGATGCCATTACCCTGCTATTTCAT
Source organism: Protopterus annectens (assembly GCF_019279795.1). Taxonomy (NCBI): domain Eukaryota; kingdom Metazoa; phylum Chordata; order Ceratodontiformes; family Protopteridae; genus Protopterus; species Protopterus annectens. The sequence goes on along the minus strand of NC_056738.1, from coordinate 13,892,534 downwards.
TAGGCTGGAATGTGATCACTGGTTAGCAGGTCTGAGCCATGCTTAGCAGGTTTCAGCATTGCTGCAATATAAATGTTAAGCATATTTGCACACTGGTAAGCAAAGCTGAAATGGTGTAAATGCATATACATTTGGGCATACATTAGCACCGCTTACCATCCCGCAAACCCGCGTCAACCTGCTTAAAGCTGCTCAAAACTGCCTTAACCACTCCTTGGGACACAGGTGGACAGTAGTCTCTTCTTTGATAATCACATTGCCACAGTAGTTAGAAAATCATTCTATGTGGCACACCTCATCACAAAAGGTTTCTCATCCAGGAAAAAAGCGGTCATTGTTCCCCTCTACTCGTCACTCATTAGACCAATTATAGAGTACAACACCCCTTTTGGTATGTACCTCACAAGACATCTACAACAGCTGGAAAGGCTGCAAAAATACCTCACAAAGAGGATTACTGGCCTCAAACAGATGCCCTATGCAGACCATCTCAAAAAACTCCAGCTCTACTCCATCGCATATCGCCTACTAAGAGGCGATCTCTGCCTAACATACAAAGCTATGTCAAACCTAGAGCTGTTGGACATGCTCCACTTAAAGAAATCCCAATCTCTCCAAGCTACATGCTCTAGGGACCTAAACCTTGTCACCACAATAAACAGAACATGCTGGAGGGATAGATTCCTGTCCCAGACACTTCCCATACTCTGGAACAAACTACCTATCTATATCAAACAAAGCTCCTCATTACCACTCTTCAAGAAAAATCTTGATGATTGGATGGGAAATAGGAAATTCACGCCAGGGATCACCTCTGTGGCTCTGCTTGATAGGGGCACAGGAAAATAATTTTCTTGGGTGGCGAAAGCCAGGGTACCTTTTTGGCTAGGCTTGTATAGGCCCTAGGGCCGATAGCCTAGTACCTACCTATAAACCTATGAACCTATGTATCCAACAGTCTTTGTTGCCTATCAACAAAATAAACAGCCCTTGCAGATCTTGAACCCAGGGCAGAGCAGTTAACCACTAAGCCATCACAGCTATGAAGACATTTGTTGTTTTTTCCAATATATCTGTCAGTTCACATACAGAATAGTGGTATACAACTGCTCTGACTTCTACATTTGTGTAGTACTTGTTAGTGATATTAATGTTAAATCAAGTATGTTGTTGTATCTAAATATACACATATCAGATAAATACGGTGTGATACATCTGGAAAGGTATATGCAACAGTCATACTTACACATAACAAGGATATGGATATATATATATATATATATATATATATATATATATACACACACACACACACACACACATATATATATATATATATATATATATATATATATATATATATATATATATATATATATATATATACACATATGTAGATATATGTATACATGTACATACACATATATATTTATATATATGTATTGCTATACATCTGTATATTGCGTTATATATAAGGTCATATATAGATCTATGTGTATATATATATATATATATATATATATATGTGTGTGTGTGTGTATAATATATGTATATATATATATATATATATATATATATATATATATATATATATATATGTGTGTATAATATAACATATATATATATATATATATATATATATATATATATATATATATATATATATAGATATATATATATAGATATATATATATATATATAAAAAAAAAAATATATATATATATATATATATATATATATATATATTTTTTTTTTTAATTTTTACCTCTCTGCCCAAACTACTCTCGTTCTCTAGAGGTAGCGTGCACCCTAGCTCAGTCATCTCCAACCTGACTAATTCTCTATCTACCTAACCTTTGAGTGTCCTGTGGCAGCCCATACAAAAATTCTCCACCAGTGGTCTCAACAAAAAGCAAAGAAAGTCAATTTCTCAGTCATCTCCAGCCTTACTAATTCTCTATCTACCTAACCTGTGAGCATCCTGTGGCAGCCCACATGCAAAATTTTCACCAGTGGTCCCAACAAAAAGTAAAGAAAGTCAATTTCTCAGTCATCTCCAGCCTGACTAATTCTCTGTTTACCTAACCTGTGAGCGTCCTGTGGCAGCCCACATGCAAAATCTTCACCAGTGGTCCCAACAAAATGCAAAGAAAGTCAGTTTGTACATAGTAAAGTTCTCAGCTATACTGTATTTATTTATTTCTCATTTTTCAGTCAGCTAACGAAAAACATAAATTAATGTTAAACTCCTGGGAGCACGCTACCTTAGAACACCTCTCTACCTACCCACTCCCATAGACTTCTGAACTTACCCCAGAAGATAGTTTTTGTGTTCTGCTTCAATTGCAACTACTATCCTTGCTCAAAGCTAAATTCCAGCTAAACATTCCTGATAAAATATAGCTAAAACAAAATAGTAAAGTTATCCAAAGTGATCGTTTTTTTTTCTTACCTTACCCTTCCTAGAAGGACATATCCAGGATCGGAGTGTAGCCCCTGCCACTCCCCACCTACCCCCTGCTCCTTAAATCTAATTCCACTCTCTATATCTGCATCTCAAGCCCCTTGGTGCCATATTTGATTTTTACCTCTCAAGCCAAACTACTCTTGTTCTCTAGAGGTAGCATGCACCCTAGGTACATTTTTTTGCTTTTGTGTTTTAATGCTGTGAACTCCAAAATTCTGCCTTTCTTGTACTATATTTTGGCAATTAATGTAGCGTTAGAGTGCTAAACTAGGCTAACTTTGTACTTCTGCCAAATGAGTGTTAATGCTGTTTTACATCAGAGATTGTGATGTTGAAAATACTACTGAAGCTCAAACCAGCAACAGTGTTTAAACTTGTTATTCTATACCAGGCATAGAATGTTGTTAATTGATATAGTCAAACACACATAGTACACTTACAAGTAATGTGATATTTGTCTTTCCTACCTTGTTGCCATTTGTAGTAAAGGTGTGAAACTGAGTGCATCTGTTACATAATTTCAGGCTTTGTAACTGCTAACTATAAATGGAACAGTATAAAACGTAACTAACACTTGCAAGGCTTACATAAATTGTATTGTAGTGTGTATAACCCTGCAAAAACTAAAGGACTTTGAATATCTTCATTTCAGCCCATTGTTGGAGCTGTAATTCCAATTAGTTTAATAGAGCAAAAACCTAGGAATGTATTACATATAAAACCTTGTGGTAACGTGCCTAGGGGATTATAGCTCGCTGCATATAGAGTGTATTCTGTCTGCATGCACTGCACTCCAGAAAGGCCTTGGTGTTTTTTGCTGTGCGTCAGAGACTGGTTAGATAATAGCTAATCTGAATCCTTTGATAGCAATAGTTATGGAGAACTGCTCTAACAAATATTGAACTGCACACTGTGTGTGTTTGAATGTGTTCTGTGTTTATCCAACTTGTTACCTGACCTTAGCTTTTTAAACTGTTTATTCTGCCTAATCTAAAAGTGTTGCATTACTTTCTTATTCTAGCCTCAGCTCAGTCATCTCCAGCCTGACTAATTCTCTATCCACCTAACCTGTGAGTGTCCTGTGGCAGCCCACATGCAAAATCTTCAGCAGTGGTCCCAAAAAAAAGCAAAGAAAGTCAATTTGTACTCAGCTATACTGTGTTTATTTATTTCTCATTTTTTCAGTCAGCTAACGAAAAACATAAATTAATGTTAAACCCCTGGGAGCACGCTACCTTAGAACATTTCTCAACCTACCCACCCCATAGACTTTTGAGCTTAACCCAGAAGATAGTCTTGTTCTGCTTTAATTACAACTACTATCCCTACTCAAAGTAAAATTCCAGCTAAACATTCCTGATAAAATATAGTTAAAACAAAATAGTAACATTATCCAAAGGGATTGTTCTTTTCTTACCTTACCCTACCTAGCCCTGCTCCCCTCACCCTCATTAAGCTTGGGCTCACTTTGCTCTCCTCCCACCCCCATTCCCACCCACCCCATATCATTTCCTTTATACCTATCAATTTAAACTACACCCTATCCACTTCCCCCCTTCAACCACACCTCCAACTTCCTGTAGCTGACTCCCCTTCCTAAAGTCCCACCCCACTCATCCAACACCAATAATCACATCCTCCTCTTCCTCCACTTACCTCACATTACAACCTACCCTCTTTTAGTCCCTCTCTCCCACTCTGTCTACTCCACTGCAGAGAATGTATATCAAATTACAATCCATACTCCTACTATCATTATTACTGATCCTTTACTCTCTCACCTCCTGTCATTCACAACTATCGTCCCCTCACTTCCTTCACACAAATGATAAAACTAACATCAATACTAAATCCCTACAACATCTCACTATCTGCCCTTACATCCTGTCTCTTACCACCCTCTTCCTAAAATAAGGCTATCTCCCTTACTAAAAACCCACTCTAAATATATAAGAAAGCCCCCTCAAATCAAACTACCATTTCTCTCTCAATGACTACTCCTGTCAGGCGATATCCAACTCAACCCTGGCCCCAGTCCCCCACACTGATAAGTGACTCACACCCAATAAATCCTACCCATCACCCAACCTCTAGAAGACAGATGACTTTTTACTCCATAAACGTAAGAAGCATAGTCAACAAAGTCCATGAATTCCATGCCTGGCTAACTAGCTACTTACCAGACATTGTTACAATAACTGAAACTTGGCTCAAACCTCATAACTTGGACAGGGATCTCATCCCTCCTGGATACAACATACTCATGTTTGATAGGCAAAAGAAAAAAGTTGGTGGATTAGCTATTCTTTACTCCAAACATCTTACTCTAGTGAGTCTAGAAAAATCCTACTCCCTCCTTCTCCTCTGCTGAACTGCAACTAGCCAACCTTAAACTCAATAAGTTCACTACCATTACCATTTCCAGCATCCTATATCCCCCAGGAGACAATATAACCATACTAGAAAACATCTTATCCCATCTCTCACACAACAGCCAAAATGAAACCATCATGACGGGAGATGTAAATATTGATTGGCTAACACTCCAAGCTTCCAACTCAACCTCCTTTATTAACTTACATGGATTTTAGCAACTAATCACCTCCCCTACTCATATCAACAAATTACACCTCCCAAGCTCCTTCCTTGACTGGATTCTGGTTTCCCACCCTCAAAACTACCATACCCCCAGACCCTTCCTAATGATCTAAGTAACCACTGTTCCTATAACAGTAATCAGACATACCCCTCACTCCTCTAAGCCCCACAAGTATATTACCACCCGCAAACTATCAGCCTTCTGCCCTGATTCCTTCATTGACCTACTCTCAGGAATTAACTGGTCTCACCTTACTACTCTCCCCTTAGATGATACTGTCCATGCATTCAATTCTACCTCTTCTTAACATCCTTGACTCCAAAACCCCTCTCTGTGTAGTCAGAATTAAACCCCAAATTGCTCCCTGACTTACTAAAACTACTCGTGCCCTCATGAAGAATAGGGATAGAATATGGAAACTCTGGACCACATCCCTGACTCCCTCTCTACTACATACCTACAAACAACTTAGAAACCTACCCAAAAAACTCATCAACAATGGCAAAAAGAACTTCTACACTAACCCTCCTAGTACCCTTAAATCCAAACCAAAAAAAGTTTTGGAACTCAATCAACCACATACTACACCCTGGAAACCCATCCCCTCCAAACTCTTGCCCAAACAAAACACCTGAGGAAACAGCTACCATCTTTAATCATCACTTCATCGAATCGATAGCCTCTCTAGTAAATTCTCCCCAACATGCAACAGTTCCTGCAAACCCTCTCATACCTCCTCTCTTCCTAACACCCAAAAGACTTTCTCCCTCAAAACAGTGCCAACTTCTTACATTAAATCCCTTCTCTCTAAGCTTAAACCCTGCTCCCCTTCAATAGACAAGCTTCCCTCCTACTTTCTACAAATTGCAGCAGAACCACTGGCCTGCCCAGTATCTATCGTAGTTAACCGCTCTATCACTGAATCCTACGTCCCCTCCTTATGGACAAATTTATATACCTTACTTATTCACAAAGATGGAAACTCCTCCAATATAACAAACTTTAGACCAATTGCCATACTATCTCCTCTCTCCAAAATATTAGAAAAATGTATCCATAACCAGGTTATACACTACTTACTTCAGGAAAACTTACTGACTCATACTCAACATGGCTTCCGTCCCAAACACAGCACCACAACTGCACTAACATCCTTTATAAATACTGTATCACTCACCCGAGAAAATAATAAACTTGTCTCTACCCTGTTCCTGGGCCTCTCCAAAGCTTTTGATACTGTCTCCCATCCACTTCTCCTCTACAAACTAACAAGCCTTACTTTCTCTTCTCATACCATATCTTGGTTCACAAGCTACCTCACTAACCACCAACAATCAGTTAAATGGCTCTCTGCACAATCCCCCCTTCTCTCAGTGGAAATGGGTGTCCCCCAAGCATCCATCCTTGGGCCTCTACTCTTTAATATATTTACCAACCAATTGCACTCCTCCTACCTCCACTCATCACTAGTGCAGTATGCTGATGACTCTACTGTCATCACAACTGCAGACAACCCATCTGACCTTCACTCTTTAACTCAAGGAGCATTAAACTCTATAGAGGCATGGCTCAGTGATAACAAATTAATTCTCAGTCCAAAGAAAACTAAGCTTCTCCTCTTTCTCCCCAAAAACCTCTCTAACCTCAAATCCACTTTTACCATCCACTCATGCAACAAGACAATCATCTCAGTAGAATCTAGCTCAAAACTACTAGGTGTCACCATAGATGAGCAGCTTAAATTTGATATTCACATCACTAGTTGCATAAAAAAGACGCTTCAGAAACTCGGACATCTGTACCGAAACAAGACATTCCTTACTAATAGGGCCAAAATAACTCTCTCTCATGCTTTTCTTCTTTCCACCCTACTATACAGCTTCCAAGTATTCACAAATCTAAACTCTACACTCCTCACCAAACTAGAAACTACCTATAACAAGGTTGTCAGATTTTCTGCAAACCAAACCTATAAGTCTCACCACTGCTCATCTCTTAAGCAACAAGAATGGCTAGAATTCCCCATCTTCTCAAACTACACCAACTTCAACTGGTCCACTCCATCCTATAACTGCCATCCTTTTGTCCTAGCCTAACATCCCTCTTAACCAAATGCTCTCCTGCTAGATCCCTTCATTGCTCTGACCAAGACTTGCTCCAGATCACTAAACCTAAAAATAAAATGGGCCACTTTCTTTACAGTTATAACCTTACAACTTACTGGAATAAACTTTCCCTCAAAATCAGGTCACTAAACCACCCTGAAAAAGTCAAAACCACCACTCGTGAATATTTTAAGAAAATCTGGACTTGCCACTGCACTCATCCACCATGACCTGTCTTCTCCATAGAGGCCTTAAGTTCTATCCCTCCCTATAATTAATTCCTCCTGTCTCTCTTCAGTCACCTCTTTACCTTCACAAGTATGTACAAATGTCTTGTAATTTCAAGCCCTGAATTGCTTGTATGCTTGAGTATGTAAAATTCTATAAAAATGTATGTTTTCTTAATGTACTACCTAACAATAGTATTCTAACATTTCATTGTATCAACAAATGTAAAATAAATAAATAAATTATATATATATATATATATATATATATATATATATATATATATATATATATATAGATATATATATATATATATATATATATATATATACCATATGTCCATAACATGTAGTGGAGTCATACCTCAGCACCAATAGTCACAACCTCTTAGTGCAAGGGGATGTCTTGCAAGTATTGCAGGTATAAATGTAGACTTTTGCTACTGTAGCAGGGATTGTCTTAACAGAAATGTGTGGGAAGTCACATCTGATTTTGACATGTATGCCATCAGTTATTGACAGACATCATAAGATCATCATAGTACAGTACCACACAAATCACAGTAATGATCCTGTGGAATACAGCAGAGATATGACCAATAAATGTGGACAGTCTGACACACTCTGGTCAATCCAGAGGTATACACAGCACCCCTTAGTGCAAGATGTGTGGACCAAGCCTGACAAAGTGGATGTTTACAGCCATATAAATGGGGATATCACAAAATTACTGGAATAGATAAGCTCACACAGCTTATGCATTCACACACTCCTGTCTGTCCAGACACATAATAACTGGAAGAGCAGAGGTCACAAGCCTACATACTACCCACTGGTTAGTGTCATACATCTGTACAGCATCCAACAGCTTTGTCAGACATACACAACAGTTATGTTTGTCCGGCAACAGTACATCTGAGAAATATCTGGACATAAACTCACTGGGTAAATACACTGAGCTGGTAGGCATGTCACAAAGCATTGTGCAAACTACAGGCAGACTGCCACAGCACTAGCCTACATTTCTTATGGGGAGAATACACATGTACCTGCAAATATAGCAGGCTCTACAGGTATGTAACAACATGGAGTAACAGACACCTGTGTGAAAGTGCATACCTACAACCAATCTGAACACAGCCACAGTCACATATGGCAAGCATACTTAATATTACAGTATATGGACTGTGTGAATAGTACCATCTTCATATGTGCCACTCACACACTAACCCTACATATACTGGGCCAATACAAAGTGTATTCCAATACCTGACTGTGGTATAGGACATGTGTCAGTCTGGCCCTACAAACATATACACCAATAGGGTACCATACACTGGAGCAGCATGGAACATCACATAGAACAGGACCAAGAACAATGACATCTACCACAGTCTGTACACAGGCTAAGGTACATATTCACAATACACACTCTGTCGACAATCACAATAAGTACACAGACCTCACTACTGTACACACTACAACAGAATGTCCAGGTTTTATACTTAAATATAAAGCCTACTATACATAACATATCTAGCAGTCTGATAGCTCACTGGCTTGTTATCAGGTATGATGTCAGTAAATGATGTACTGAACATACGCACCCTTTACTGCATGACATATGTACAAAGGTTTACAGAATTGTGGCTGGAGGCACAAACACAGGGCCAATATTAACATGTTGCTGTGATAAACCCATACATTTACTGGTGTAACAGGGTTTGTTGTGACATATGTCTTCTGAGGGATATGAAGTCAGTAACTCACATGGCTGTGACTATGTATTGACTGCAATCCTCAGAGTATACTACTGCATTTCTAAAGATAGGAAATGTGTGAGTAACACAACACATGTAAGACTCCAGACACTGGCCAGTCTGCAGAAAGCCCTACAGATGAGAGTTTCCCCAGCCACATAACACTGTCATGACAGATATTAAATCATGTAGAACAGCCATATCCAGACAAACCCTGTTAAACCAACATTACTTCAAATGTAGAAGAGCAATACTTACATTCTCTCCTCATGTCTTGAACATCCCCCTCCTGTTTGTTGGCCTGTTTCCAAAGTGTATGTTGTAAGAGGTATATCCAACTACCCTCTGTGATGCTGTTTGTCAAACACCCATATGAAGTCCTGCTCACAGTGAAGGAAAAGGGCCAACACCCACATGAAGTGCTTAGTTATAGGAGTGTGTTTCCATGCAATTGACTATAGGAATGATACCACAGCTATTCCACATGCAAACAGCTAGTGGGGGACTGCAATTTGTGCATAGGCCATCGGGTGATCATGAGCATCACTTACAAAACACAAACTGCTGCCTAAACAAAGCAGGTGTACTTTTTCACATCCACCAGAGAGGGAGTGAGAGAGACAGACAGAGACTAAGTGAGAAAGGAAGGGAGTAGGAGAGTAAGAGCCAAGCATGTTTGTGTACGATCTATGGCTGGAGAGTGGTATTTGGGCATTACGATGGTTGCCTATATTGTGTACTAATCCATACTGTCACATGTTGCACATGGCTGTACACATTTATGGCAGAAGGTTGTTGACTAGAATTTCTACAATGTTTGGAAAATGTTGGTCTTGTAATGTTGACAATGGGACATGTAGCTCCTCAATATAATGATGTGGCAAAACCCACACTGCAGTGGACCCTGTCATTACTCAATCACCCCAACACTCACACAGGACATTGATAACACACACTTACCAGTACTGAGTTTCAAACCCCTACCTGACTACGTATTTCTGTGACATTTTTATGCAGTTATTGCACACGCTACAAAGCTTACATGTTGAACAGATGTAGAAAGGTATCTTTGAAGGTGAGTGACATCAACAATAGTGATAAAGGAAGGATAAGGGAAGTGTAGTACATGTGACTGTCTACAAAAGCAAGTGTCAAGGAAGGTACAACCACACTCTCTCAGGGAATCACACACATTACCAAAGTTAGAAGGGTCAGGATTAGAACTCCTACCTAACTAGTTTGCTACACTATAAAATTATGCAATTATCACATATGCAACAGAGCTTATTAGGTTGATACATGGCCAAAGGATTATTTCAAGGTGACTGACATCAGAAGGCATGCTACAGTAGGGCAATGGGAGGTGTAGTGAGTGTGAATGGCTTCAAAATCATTAATCTTCACACACACACACACACACACACACACACACACACACACACACACACACACACACACAAAACACACATGCACACATGCACACACACACACACACACACACACACACACACACACACACACACACACACACACACACACACACACACACACACACACACACACACTTGCCAGTACTGACATGCATGGGTTCATTGCTTCACAGATGTGTAGTAGTTGACTGTACCAGAAGGCTGTACAAGGCAAGGCAAGGGGAATACCTTGGCATCAGGCCATATGACAATAGTCTCCAGTGTGGGTCAGGGGTGTAGTCCCTGGATTGGCCCACTCAGATTGGTATTGAATTCACCATCCACTCATCTGGGTTACTATTGTGGGTGGCCTATGCTGTTCAGTGCTTGCCATACATGTGATCTATATTCCATAACATGGACAGTGTCTGGGTTATGCATATGTCCCACATGCATGTTCTGTGGGATGTGGAAGTGTACCTGGGGTCTCTGGGCCATGTTTTGTGGAAAGATTGTTATCATCTGATGTGGCATTCCTGACCTCATGTGGTGAGACCTGGCTATGGAACTGAGGTTGTGCCTGCACCTACATTGACAGCATGATACAGGTATTCAGTGGACTTAGTGGTATATGTCCATACAGGGCATGTGTATAAAGCATGGTATTCCCTTTGTGGTTTACATTTGCGGACTCTACAGTTGTTGCAGGCGGCCAGTGGGGAACATAGCAAAGGACCATTATAAGCAATTATTTGCCTATTGTAGGGATGGAAATGGGTGTCATGTCCTTTTACTTGATGGATAACACACACTCAGTCAGGAGATGTTACACATCACAGTACATTCTGATGTCAGTGGCAGTGTTGTGGTACACAGGCATGTAGTCCACTGCAACCACACTGTGCTTACTATCTGTGGGCAATATGCAGGGAACTAGCAGTATAGTGGTTGTTGCCTAGCCAATTGTGTTTGTGTATGAGACATGGGTGGAGAGTGTTCTCTGGGTAATACAAGGGTTGCCTATATTGTTCACTGATCCATAATGTCACATGTAGGGCTATGGATTGTCTACACCAGCCTCTCTGCTGTTTGACATCTGTTGTCCTTGTAAGGTGGGCATTGTGACATATAGTTGGTCCTTAATATAATAAATTAGCAAAGCCCACCCCACAATGAATCCTGTCATTACAACAACCTCCACACAGGATACTGATAACAAACACATACCTGCCAGTACTGAGATTCAACCCCCTACCTACCTGTGTATTACTACTGCAGCGTACAGCATTTATCGCATGTGCCACAGAGCTTATCAGATGGATGTTGTCCCAAGGTACTTCTAAGGTGAGGAACATCACCAGCCCTTGTAAATTTTGGTATTGGGTGATATAGTGGGTGAGAGATTCCAAAATTAATTTTACCCTAGTAACATATTTACATTTGTCAGTGGTGAGGTTCATACCTCTATCTAACTACCTTTACCGACCATTATAGTTACATATTTACCACATGCACCACTGACCTGACATGTATAGGCTTCGCAACAGATACTTGTAAGGTGGATGATATCTGCAGGACTGCTAAAGTCAGGCTCTGAGATGTGTACTGGCTGTAAATAGGGACACACACAAACACTTGCCACAGATGAGATTCTAACCTATAGCTATGTAGTTACTGCTACTACATTGTTTCACATTTATGGCACACACCATGGAGCTTATAGGGCTAGCCCTTCTCCAAAGGTATATTTCAAGGTAGATGACACCAGCAGGCTTGCTAAAGTAGGGCAATGGAAGGTGTAGTGACTGTGAATGGCCTCAAAAGTATTACTCTCTACACACACATGCAGAGTTCAACAGTTGCCATATTTGAGATGAGAACTCCTACCTAACTAGTATATCACACTATAGCATTACACAGTTATCACACATGCCACAGAGCTTATAGAGCTAGCCCTTCTTCAAGGGTATATTTCAAGGCAAATTACATCAGCAGCCTTGCTAAAGTAGGGCAATGGGAGATGTAGTGACTGAATGGCCTCAAATTCATTGATCCCTACACACGCAAACCAGAGTTTCACAGTTGCCATGTATACGATTAGAGCTCCTACCTAACCAGTACATCACACTATAGCATTACACAGTTATAGCATGTGCCACAGAGCTTATAGCACTAGTCCTTTTCCAAAGGTGTATTTCAATGTGAATGACATCAGCAGCATTGCTAAAGTAGGCAATGGGAGGTGTAGTGTCTATGAGTGGCCTCAAAATCTTTGATCCTTACACACACAAAGTTTCACATTTGCCATGTGTGGGATTAGAACTCCTACATAACTAATACATCACACTATAGCATTATGCAGTTATCACACATGCCACAGAGCTTACAGAGCTGAATCTTGTCCAAGGAGGTATTTCAAGGTGACTGATATCAGCAGGCTTGCTAAAGTAGGGCAATGGGAGGTGTAGTAGCATTGATCCCTACACACAGAGTTTCACAGTTGCCATGTCTGGGATTAGAACTCCTATCTAATTAGTACATTATACTATAGCATTATGCAGTTATAGCATGCACCATGGAGCTTATAGGGCTAGCACTTATCCAAAGGTGTATTTCAAGGTGAGTGACATCAGCAGCCTTGCTAAAGTAGGGCAATGAGAGGTGTAGTGTCTATGAATGGCCTCAAAATCATTGATCCCTACACACAGTTTCAAAGTTGCCATGTCTGGGATTATAACTCATATCTAACTAGTACAACACACTATAGCATTACACAGTTATTGCACATGCCACAAAGCTTACAGAGCTAAATCTTGTCTAAGGAGGTATTTCAAGGTGACTGACATCAGCAGGCTTGCTAAAGTAGGGCAATGGGAGGTGTAGTGACTGTGAATGGCCTCATAAGCATTGATCCCTACACACACAAACAGACACAGAGTTTCACAGTTGCCATGTCTGGGATTAGAACTCCTACCTAACTAGGTACATTACACTATAGCATTACACATTTATAGCATGCACCACAGAGCTTATAGGGCTACCCCTTATCCAATGGTATATTTCAAGGTGAATGACATCATCAGCCTTGCTACAGTAGGGCAATGGAAGGTGTAGTAACTATGAATGACAATTGATCCTTACACACACAGAGTTTCATAGTTGCCATGTCTGGGATTAGAACTCCTACCTAACTAGTACATAACACTATAGCATTACACAGTTATTGCACATGTCACAGAGATTATAGTGATGATCCTTGTCCAAAGGGGTATTTCAAGGTGACTGACATCAGCAGGTTAGCTAAACTAAGGCAATGGGGAGTGTAGTGTGTGTAAATTGGCCATAAACCATTCCTCTGGAAATACACACACAACACTCAGTCACACATAACTTTACATTTGACAAGACTGTGTATATGACTACTAGATGAATAATGACTTGTACTGTCATGTTATCACAAGCACTGCAGACACTATAGTGCTGAGGGCTACCAGAAGCAAATGTCTACAGTGATAGACATTGGCACATCATGTGATATTGGCCAATTGGATGTGTGGTGGGTGGGACAGGCCTCATGATGGGAAGCTCTTTGTCACTGTCTGTGTCTCTCTTCCCCACATCTCTGTTTGTGTATGTTTGACCTATTATAGTGTGTTTTCCTTGGATATATGTGTGTATTCCTATCCGATGTGTGTGCAAAGCATGACTGGTGTGCAATGTGGAGTGTGTGCACAGGCATCTGTGACTGACAGATATGTATAGTCCACTGCTGTTGTCAGACATGTGTTTCATTTCTGTAAGTGTGGGAGCATGCCCAGTATGACCCTTTTGTATTTTGTTGTCAGACATGGGCTTTGTTTCTCCAAGTGTGGGAGCATGCCCAGTATGACTTTCTGTAATGAATGTGTGAATCCATTCCAGGTAGACTATACTCCAGTGCAGGTATTTGTGTTCTATACCTACCACTAGCGACCTATTTCTGCAGGGAATCTGTAGATAGGTTGACAATATGGAGTCACAATGGGCAAAGGATAGTGGGATACTGTAACTAATTGTGTCTGTGCTGCTTCTGCTACATGGTTTTGGTGTTAGCAGAAATATTCAGACATATGTACTGGTTTACACTGTGATGTATTATGTCATCAATGACTGACAGATATACTTATTTGCTCACAGTAATCTCCTGGGGAATACAAGATGAATGAAGCTGTGTCCAGTATTGTGGTCTGCAGCCTACATATTCTTGCACAATCATGTCATTCTGGAGGGGGAGCTGCAGACACTTGATGATGGGTCTGTATAAATGGTCCAGCACCTTGGTACTGTGGTGGCTGAGGATCCCATGCTTGTATATTTATCGATGTGACAGAATGGCCATATCTAGCTGTACAGATTCACACAAGTTACCCAGAGGCATGGCTCATATATCTGGTCATAACTCCGTCACATTGTGGCTTACAAGCAGGTTTGTAGCCACCCATTCCTGTGTTTGCAGGCAGGGATAGTATGGGCACACATCAGAGTTTCAGACTTCACACACTCCATGCCGTCCATGCTTCTACCCCACCCCTCTCTTATTCTATCCTCTTCTTAATATTATGCAAGCAAAATCTGATAAGTATCCCTATAGTTATCACTTCATCCCAGCAGTATTTGGGAGTTGGTCCACAGTTTATG
Source organism: Protopterus annectens (assembly GCF_019279795.1). Classification (NCBI taxonomy): domain Eukaryota; kingdom Metazoa; phylum Chordata; order Ceratodontiformes; family Protopteridae; genus Protopterus; species Protopterus annectens. The sequence continues at coordinate 13,877,290 of NC_056738.1, read as the reverse complement.
CAGTAGGACATGGTGGACATGCTATTGGGATTTGTCGACATGACCTTGCATTTGTGTTCTGTGGACCGTGTTATGTCGTTATTTGGGACTCCATGAGATAACATACATTGGCAGCACAGGTGAGACACAGGCCTTTGACAGAGGACTGTAGGGCATTTTGTAGTGATGCAGGCCATCTGTAATAGGCCAGTGCATTTTGTCACTCCTACAGTCCCAGCCTGCAAGCCACAGTATTCCCCTGGGGTGACAGGGTAGGCGTGCAAGGTGTTAGTGGCAATAGTATCTGTCCTTATTAATCCATTGGTGTGGATGCTGGCAGGGTGCTGCTTATAGCTAGGGACACACCTGCATGGGTCACCTCTTCAGCATGCTGCATTCTGTGGGCATTCTCATACAGAAGTGGGGTCATATTGTACTCATTTTCAGCAGCAGGGATATGACCTGTGAGGAACCTGTGGCTGATGGTGGGGTGAGCTGAGTGCATGTGTGCTATGGAATCTACTTGCAGCTGACTCACAGATAAACGTGGGGCATTCCCCCTTATGCTGGCTTGTGCAGAGACTTCAGTGGCTTCTCAGTACTTCATAACTGTGCCTTTTGTGATCTGCCAGTGTTTGGCCAGACTACATCAGTATTCCATACTACACAGACAACTAATGTGCTGCTAACCTGTATGTACAATTCTAAAGGTATGTCCATTTGACAGTAACATTTTATACACTCTCTGTCTAGGGTACTTCCTCCTGTGTACTGTGTGTATGTCTGGCCCTACATTCATGCCATGTCCATCTTTCAGATGGTGACAGATATTACATACAAACAATTAGTATGGATTACTGCTGGATTGGGTCTTGCTGAGATGCATTGTGTTTGGCACTGCAGTTGTTAGAACTTGGCCCTGTCATCAACAGTACTGGCCACTGGCCACTGGCCACTGGGACACACCCCTTCATGCCTACATGCTGACCATTTCCACACAATATACAACATGCAACAACCTAACACACAGAGCCCTGCATATTCTACATATGCAACAATCTATCCTGCTAATTTGGGCAGCTCAGGTAATCTATGCTCCACTGTTATTATACCCACACATACATGTTACTACATTTCTACTTAGGATTGTGGGGGGGCACACCTGACAAATGTAAACATTTGCTATGACTGTACTGGAATTTCAGGTACTCTGTTGGCTTCCATTTCATTCTGTATTCTGACCTATCATGCAGATTACAGGCATATCAGTGTAGTACATATCTTAGGTTTTATTGACCTTCATTTTAGTTTCAGACTTCTTACCCTTCAGAACTAACATCCCACTGCCTGACCTGTTGTAGTCTGTATGTGTAGGTCTGCAGGGGGGCTGTTCTCCATTGTCATCAATCAGAGGCCTTAGGACAGCCTTTCTTTGTGGTCATCTATGACTGTCCTGCTGGCTGAGACTGTTGTTGGGTATGTGAGCCTCACTGACATGCATGTGTGTGTCCTATGGACAAACATTTGGCCCACCACATGTCCTGCAGTGGGGTTTTTCACCTTGTGTTGTACTGCCTACTATACTGACACCAGTATTTGTTATGGATTTCATGCTGCCAATATAGGTGTCTCCTATCTGCTGCTATCCCATTCAGCCACCTAATTCCCTTGCATGCTCACATCCATACCATAGATACAAGTAACAGAACATACTACTACATTCAGCAATTGATAGTGAGAGTGACTTACCTTGTGGCTGTGCCAGTATTGAGGATGGTGCTGGAGGCCTAACTATGTTGGATGCACATAGTACACTCCCTATACATGGTTAAGCACAAGTAGTGTCATGTCTGGCATCCCTTTTACTGTATGTGCAAGTCAGAGAGATGTGTCATTCCCTGGGTTCCTACCATGTCAGTGTATGTGCTATGTGTTGCCTCTTTGCCAAAGTGTGGGCATACTTGGCCAGCCTCCTTCTGCCTACAGGGGCAGGCTCAGATTGTTCCTTATCCGAGTCACTCTGTGCCTGTGCTGGCCTTGGCAATGGTGGGGGCTGTGTGGCCCTGCCCCATGCTGTTCCTGCTACAGCTGTTTCCATAGGATTATATTGTGCAGCATGGCACATACAATGACAATTTGGGTACATGTAGCTGGTGAGTACTGCAAGACTCCACCGGATATGTCCAGGCACCGTAACCATGATTTTATCATCCCAAACACACGCTCTATTATGATTCTGGTTTGTGCGTGTGCCTCATTATGTGTGCATTTCTGATGTGTGTTATCAGCCACGGCTACAGTGCGTAACCAGCATCCCCCACTAAGGTGGCCATATGGGATGTCCCCATTGGCAAATCTGTGGTACAGCTGTGTCATATGCTAGATGTGGGAGTCATGATAGCTTCCAGGGCTGTCAGCACACACATTCATTATAATGCCCTGGGTATTGCACATGACCTGGCAGTTGGTGGAGGGGAAACCCTTGCAGTTTATGTAGACCCTACCTCAGTCACCAGGTGGTACTTTGATGTGTGTGTGCATGCAGTCTATAGCACCCACTACCTCAGGGTATTCTGCTATTTGGTGGAAGAGACGCATATTGCTGGTCAATGACTCACAGAGTTTTGTGGAAATATATGTGCTCACCGGCATGTGCTGACATGGCATCCAGGAACTGGTAGAGTGCACTGTTTGCTGATGCCTGTGAGATCCCCATGATATCCCCAGTTGGCCTTTGGAAGGTACCTGTGGCTAGTATTCTTAAGCCTACACATACCTTGGTTTCCACTGGGATGGGTTCCACTCTGTTGGTTCTGTGTGTAAGGCGTGGCCGGCACAGCTCAACAATTTGCTGTAGGAGGTCCCTGTCCACCCTATAGTGCTCCACTATCTCCAGCTCATGTAGTCCCTGGTAGGTTAACCTGGGTCTGTACACTCTTCTCCTTCTCCTCACTGTGGGTTGGTTGTCAGCATTGTCATCCTCACCACCCTCAGCCTCTTCCACATATTGATTTATGAGAGCAAAAACATCCCCTATCATTTTGTTGCTTTTGTTAGGTAAAATTTCTCCATTTGTGTACACCGGTGGTGTAGCGTTTGTGGGAAAACCAGAGGGAAAGGTATTTGCATAGTTTATAGTAGTGTGCTGGGCTGGGGTGGGCTGCTGCCTGTGTAATTGGCTGGTTCTGATACATTTCACCTGCCAGCTATGCTAGTTCTCCTTGATTACCTTCCTACTGCTGTTTTCCCTTCCCACTGCCTTTCTGTTTAAGCCTCGAGGCATGCCATGCAAACCCAGTGCTCAAATGTGAACTGAGCTGCTATTTCCTGTTTTTTTTTTTTTTTTTGGTTTAAAACCCAGTGCACAGTGCGCATACCCATTTAGGCAATGTAAATATTGCTAGGCACCCTCAGATACACCCCCTTCCTTAGCTGTGCTTAGCTAAGGACAAACACGGGCCACAGAGCTCCAATAAGCTTACAACATGCATGACACAACCCCTTATGAAGTCATCCAGCTCTTAGGCTTACACCATAGTATTACTGCATCTACATGGTTGGGCGCAAGCTAGCACTGAGGGGAAATCCGTGATTCAGTATCATTGCCCTCATTTGCATAGGACTGACTGCTAATGGATGGTTAAAAAACTGACACTCAGCCTTCACCCTTAGCAACCACTATTCCATGGTCTTATTATATTATGCATGCATTGACTATTATGGCAAAATTATGATTTTGGTTTAAAAGCTTATTTCCAGCTTTTTTTATTATTTTCGAGCCGATCCCATTTTCATACCACTGCCTTGCTCTTAAACGGCCGAAATCAGCCAACAACAAAAAAAAAAAAGTAAATTTTTATAATTTTGAAATTAATTTTCATGCCTATGGCCATATATTTGGCCTTTGGCATGCCTAATCTTTCTAATACATGCGTTTGTACGAGCTGTCATGTCTTCGTTTTGTAGCTTGCAGAAATGTATTCAACTACTGGCTGAATACATTTCTGCAG